>NC_142481.1:914090-1065606 GCF_049115385.1 Moschus berezovskii
CAGTCCTTCCAATGAATATTCAAGACTGATTCTTTTCAGATTGACTGGTTTGATCAGCATGTCCCTATTACTCCATTGTTTAGTTGACCACTGATGGTTCTACTCAATGTGAGGGACACTGAAGGAATAAGAGCATCCACTGTGGTCCTCACATGGCCTGGTTCCCAGGTTCTTCCTCCTGTCCTCTTTACTGATCTCCTCACTGCTCCTCCCATCCCCAAACCCTTCCATAAATGTAAGAATGTAAGTCACCAAATGATTGTTAAGCAACAAGTACTTGCCTACCCATTTTTGGGACCCACACTAGACCAAGCTATCTTTTTCATTTATTTTTAATATTTACTTTTAATTGCAGGATAATTGCTTTACAATGTTTTGCTCGTTCTGCCATACAACAATGTGAATTATCCATTGTATAAATATGTATAAATATGTCCCCTCCCTCTTGAATCTGCATCCCATCCCCACACCCAGTTCCACCCCTCTAAGTTGTCACAAAGCACTGAGTTGAGCCCCCAGTTCTATACAGCACCTTCCCAATAGCTATCTGTTTTATGTATGGTAGAGGGTGTTTCAGTCCTATTTGCTCCATTTTTCATACCCTCTCCTTCCTCCAGTGTTTCCATAAATTTCTGTCTGTGTCTCTATTCCTGACCTATAAATAGGTTCATCAGTACCATTTTTCTAGATTCCATGTATATGCATTAATATATGACATTTTTTTTCATGACTTCTCTCTGTATAGTGGGCTCTAGGTTCATCCACCTCATTAGAACTGACTCAAATTGATTCCTTATTATGACGGAGTAATATTCCATTGTATACATGTACCACAACTTCTTTATACATTCATCTGTCAGTGGACATATAGTTTGCATCCATGTCCTAGGTATTGTAAATAGTACGCAATGAATGCTAGGGTCCATGTTTCTTTATGAATTATGGTTTTCTCAAGGTCTGTGGTGGGAATATTGGAGAAGGCAATGGCACTCCACTCCAGTACTCTTGCCTGGAAAATCTCATGGACGGAGGAGCCTGGTAGGCTGCAGTCCATGGGGTCGCTAAAAGTCGGACACGACTGAACGACTTCACTTTCACTTTTCACTTTCATGCATTGGAGAAGGAAATGGCTCCCACTCCAGTACTCTTGCCTGGAAAATCCCATGGGCGGAGGAGCCTGGTAAGCTGCCGTCTCTGGGGTCGCACAGAGTTGAACGCGACTGAAGGGACTTAGCAGCAGCAGCAGCAGCAGCAGCATGGTGGGAATGTACATTGATACCGCCATTATGCAGAACAGAATGGAGATTTCTTAAAAAGCTAAAAACTACCATATGACCCAGAAATCCAGCCTATCTTAAATTCTAAGACTGAATGCATGCTGACACCTCCAATGAAGACTGTCAGATAGCAGTATGAAATCATTATGATTTTAATTGCATTTCTCAGGATTTTTTATGTTGAGTGTTGTTGGTTTTTAACGTCTCTTTTCCTGTGTGTTTTGTTTGGATATCTTTCTGTTCCTATCCTTTTGCCTACTTTTATTTTGTGGGATTTCCCCATTTTCCCTTTTTGTGACAAATAAGAGAGCAGGGAAACAACAAAGATATCTGTGGTATTTCACTTATTCTTCAATAATGTGAGTGTCTCCTGCATGGAATTTGAATTTGGAATACTGAGAGAACATGTTCTCATGTTTTCCTCAATTTCTTTACTATGCATAATGTAATAATCAAATACATTACACACATTTAAGATAAATGTATACTATTAGCATAAGCTACCTCAATCTTAAGTGCAGACATTCAGTTACAAAGTAAATCCTTTTTTATATTATAGTGTTTGCCAATTTCCATGAGTGCA
The DNA here is from genome assembly GCF_049115385.1 of Moschus berezovskii. Taxonomy (NCBI): domain Eukaryota; kingdom Metazoa; phylum Chordata; class Mammalia; order Artiodactyla; family Moschidae; genus Moschus; species Moschus berezovskii. The sequence goes on from NC_142481.1 coordinate 915,951, forward strand.
AATACTTCCATAGCCAATGTTGGACTGAGAACATAATGTCACTGAATATGAAGTTGGGAAGAATTGCCAGTAGCACACCACTGTGTACTTTCCCTTTTAACAGGTTCGGTAGCCAAAAATAACTTTCAAGAATGCTACCATAGTTGAATGATCATATGGTGACAGGTTTTGCATATTTTAAAAATCGTTTTCTGGTTGTGTAGTAGACTTAAATTTTACATATTTAGAATGTAAATGTCAACATGCTGATACTTTGTGTATACCTCTCAAACCAGTTTCTACCTGCCATTTTAATTCATCTTCAACATTAAAATTACTGATGTAAGAACATATTCCACTTTTTAAAATATATAATTTTATTTATTTTTTCTGGTGGTGGGTCTTCATTGTTGCACAGGCTTTTTTCTAGTTGTGGAGAGTGAGGGGTTCTCTCTAGTTATGGTGCACAGGCATCTCATTGCAGTGTTCTAGAGCAGGGCTCTAGGGCACTTGGGCTTCAATAGTTTTTGCATATGCGCTTAGTAGTTTTGGTTCCCAGGCTCTAGAACATAGGCTCAATAGTTGTGACCTGTGGTATTTCCTTGACCAAAGATTGAAACCTTGTCTCCTGCATTGGCAGATGCAGTCTTTACCATTGAGTCACGAGGGAAGCCCACTACTTTTGTGATGACTGTTTTCAAATGTTTATATAAATGGAATGACTATTGGGTCCTACCCCTTTGTGAGATCATTCATCATATCATGTATTTTTTTGTGTGTTTTTGTAACATCATGTCATCTGGAGTGTAAGCAGTTCAAGAAACAGAATGTCCCAGTCCTAGGTTCTATGTGGTGGACTGGTTGAAGGCACAATGGGACAGATAGAAAAGTTGCAGGTGCCTGAGCTCTGTTTAGTAGGAGTTTGCTTGCTTGCTCCTGGCCCTTGAGCCTGGCAGAGTGAGGTCTGCTTTATCTGCTGCCGGTTTCCAGTGAGCAGGTTCACATACACCCTAGCCAAGGAGAAGACATGCTCTGGCTCCATTGACTCCATTGCCCCAATGTGTTGCTGAATCTGGTGCAGTCAAGACCAGGGTAAGGACTTGATTTTGGGGTGCAAAGGCAAGTCCCAGGGCAGAGCCCAGGTTGGGCTGCAGTGGCCATTGTTGGCAGTTACTCCATGGGTGCGTGGGAGCAGCCCACATTTCTGATAGCTGCTTAGCCACAGTTTACCCACCCCAGCATATCTACAGAGAAACCACCCTGGCCCTGCCTCCTCCCTGTGGAACTCGGCCAGGCAGGACAGGAGTGGCAGAAACTGGAGACACTGATCAGCTGTGAGAGACAAAGGGGTCTAGTCTTAGAGTCAGGATAACCTATTAATAATCGCTCAGACTGAATACCAAAGAAAGAGCCCAGAGACAAGGACAAAGACATCACAAGGTCCAGGAGAGACACATCACCATGGTCAGATACAGCAGGCAGGATGTGGCGGTAGGCTTTTTTTTTTACTGGGGAGGATAGGGAGGTTATTGCTTTAGAGGGAATTGAGGTGAGATTGGCTCATCAGTTGACCAGGAAACCAGGAAAAAAGCAGGCCACTCACAGTCTCTGAGAAACTCAATGTGAAGTAGTTACTATCTAATGACAAAAACAAGGACTATCTGGGGCTAGAGCAAGAAGGTAGGTATTGACAGATGAGGCTTTATTATTAAGTGAAAGTTCAGGTAGGTGAGTAGGGTAAGGTGAATCAGACTGGTGGGGCAGTGGATGCACAAAGAGGAAGCATACAGCCATTTTGGGTGTCCTGACTGTCCATCACTGTTTCTCACTCAGTTGCACACCATCACTGACTATGCAGGCAAGACAGCCTTTTCTGGGGGACCAAAGTAAGTGTTTCTCTCTTGTTCAGCTGTAGCAGGCCTGTCCAGTATCAACTTTCCACATTCCCAGCCAGAATCCTGTAGTCTTTTTTTCTTTTTTCTTACTATAATTTACAGATGACTTGAGCACTTCAGGCTGCATGCATTTCAAGAGCAATAAGATAATGTTTTCTCACTTCCCGTTACCAGTGGATGTCAGCTAGATTATCCCTACACTTCAGTGATCAGTATCGTTAAAGACTTAAATTCTCTGGAGCACCCTCCCCCACTTCGTCATCGACTCCCCAGCTCTTTAATGAGGATGGAGGCCCCCGACACGTGATTTCCCAGCGCTCCTCGCGGTGCTGCTTAGCTTTCCTCCTTGCGATTCCAGTGTGGCGCCATTCCTTGAGGCCTTGGCACTACATTACCCAGAAGAACTTGGGCTAAGGCGAGGTAGAGCCCTTGAGAATTCAGAAACTGCGCAATTGCTGGAGGCCGAACATCCAGCAGTGTGACTTCCGGCGCGTTTATTTCGACGTTTTGTTTGTTGTTGAGACCGTGGGGTTGGTGATAAGCTCACGAGTGAGCAGTTTGCTGGGCGGTGAGGGGCCTAAGGCGGAAGCGGGGTCTTCGTGCACACTGCACAGGATCTGTTGTTAGGGTCGGAGAGGTCTCCTTCTGCGGGGAGTTATTGTACCGAAACCGACCTGGTCGCTATACTTTGGAAGCTCCGCTCCGCCCGCAGGCTCGGATGGCGGCGGCTTCGCTGCCGGTGCCACCTCAGGTAAACGTTCTGCCCTGCCCCCTTTCCCGTCAAACTGTGACTGCCCTGACCTTCTCAGGTCGCTTTATCTCAAGGGCCTCTTCCATGACAAGCCTGAAGGCCTCTTGCAGGCCTTCACGGGTGGTGTCCTTATTTCCGAGGACCTGTGTAATGTGTGAGTGAGGCTTTGAGATGCAACTGAAGCAGGAATGTTGGGGAACCTGAGGTCCGTCTAGCTTCTGTGAGGAACAACGCTTAGGGGCAGGCTTCACCAGGAGTGGAAAATGAGAGGTTGTAATCTCCTGCTTAGACCCTCTGGAAGCACTGAAGAGTTGAGCATGGAGGGACGTCATCTGAATTTAGGTTTTTAAAATTAGGCTTCAAAACTGTTCAGTGAAAGAAGTCTGTTGGTTTGTGATGATTAATTTGAGGCAGAGGGAATTTCTGGCTTTTTCTTGCTCACAACTGGTAAGAGGTGGTACTGAGGATGGAGTCACGAAGGAGACCTTAGCCAGCCACCGTGCCATTACGAGGACTCTGGTCCCAGGCAGAAGTCCTAGGAAAGTTTGAGCCCCTGGAGCATCACCCAGGTCACCTTCCTACATGGCCTGCCCGTTCCCACAGATTCCCAGGACTGCAGAAGCACTTTTGGTAACTGGAGGTTGTCCCTGTCCCTCAATTATTCTCAAGCCCATGCACACATTCTTTGTATTTGAGAAGGGTCTTGAGGCTCTTCACCTGCCATTCACCCAGACCCTTGGTTTGGGAACCCCATGTTCAGGGTCCTGAATGCAGGACGGGGTCTATTGAGGTGGTTCCTATTTTCCATCATCAATGGAAGGAAGTGTGGAACTGGTCACTTTTAATGTGAGGCTGAACTGGTCTAGGTAAGTGCAGGTTTTGTTTTTTTTTTTTTTTTTCCTGGTGGGAATAAACAGGGAAGAGCAGAATTTTGGCTTGAAAGGACTACCTGTGTTTTCTGGAGCCAATGGGAGGGTCAGATCAAAGGAGGAAGGTTTTTTTCTAACTCCAGGTTTCAAGAGGCCCCATCTGACTGGGCAGTGAGGGAGATGTGCGAAGGAGTTGGATGGTGGTTTTTTGGGAATGAGTTTGTTCATTGTTTTGTTTGTCCTTATTGTACCAGGGCAGTGTGACCTTTGAGGATGTGGCTGTGTACTTCTCCTGGGATGAATGGTGTCTTCTTGATGAGGTTCAAATACGCCTGTACCTTGATGTCATGCTGGAGAACTTTGCACTTGTGTGCATGCTGGGTAAGGTCTGCACACCCACCTCCCTCCTCTGAGCTGCTGCTGCTGCTAAGTCGCTTCAGTCGTGTCTGACTGTGCGACCCCATAGACGGCAGCCCACCAGGCTCCACCATCCTCTGAGCTAGGCTCTGCCTTTCTCCTTTTCCCCTGGGGCAGGTATGTCCTTCTCACATATGGACCATGGGCACTACTTTCTCACAATGCTGAGTTATGTCCTGTGGTTAGTATAGCTAGGAAGAGCGCAACCTCAGTGCCAGAACACCTGTATCCCCAAATTTGCAGCTGAGGATTCAGGGTCAGTAGTCTTTCTGTGTTTTTGTTTTTATAATTTTATTAAAATATTCTGTTCAGTTCTCAACTTTATGTTAATTTTTGCTGCACAGCATAGCTACTAAGTTTTTTTTTATACACACACATACACACAGACACATATATATGTATATTATTCATTTCCCTTACGGTTTATCACGGGTATTGAATATAGTTTCCTGTAATATGACATCAAGACCTTGTTTATCCATGCTATGTTTACTAGTTTGCATCTGCTAATCCTATACTCCCAATCCTTTCCTCACTTACTTCCCTCCCACTTGGCAGACACAAGTTTGTTCTCCATTCCTGAGTCTGTTTCTGTTTCCTATATGTTTATATGTAGATATGTTGTATCATATTTCAGATTCCGTAAAGAAGTGATATCAAATGGTATTTGTTTTTCTCTTTCTGACTTACATCATTTGCAAATATTTTCTCCCGGTTTTTAGGTTGTCTTTTTTGGTTGCTTTTGTTTTGTTTTTAGAATACTTAAAAAAAATTTTTTTTTTGGTTGCATTGGGTCTTTGTTGCTGGGAGGATTTTCTCTAGTGATGAGCAAGGTGTACAGGTTGGTTTCAGTACTTGTGGCCTGAGGGTTTAGTTGCCCTGTGGCATGTGGAATCTTCCTGGACCAGGGATCTTACCCGTATCCCCTGCAGGTAGATTCTTAACCACTGGACTGCCAGGGAATTCTTGACATGGATTCTGTTTATTGTTTTTTGAATGTTACATTATCCTTGTGTCAGTCAGTCAGTCAGTTCAGTCGCTCAGTCGTGTCCGACTCTTTGCGACCCCATGAATCACAGCACGCCAGGCCTCCCTGTCCATCACCAACTCCTGGAGTTCACTCAAACTCATGTACATCGAGTCGTCGATGCCATCCAGCCATCTCATTCTCTGTCATCCCCTTCTCCTCCTGCCCCCAATCCCTCCCAGCATCAGAGTCTTTTCCAGGGTACCTTGCAATAATCCCAGTTGGTCATGGCATATAATTTTTTCTTTTTTTTTTTTTTTACAGTTTTTGATTCAATTTACTGATATTTCATAGCATGTGGATCTTTTAGTTGAGTCATGTGAACTCTTAGATGCAGCATGTGGTGTCTAGTTCCCCGACCAGGGATGGAATCTGGGCCCCTTGCTTTGAGAGTTAGGAGTCTTAGCCAATGGACCACTAGGGATGTCTCTCCTCTTTCATTTTTTTCCCCTTTTCTTTCATTTTTGATATTATTAATTTGTGTGCTGCCTCATTTTCACAGTTAGACTGACTAGAATCCTTTTTATATTATTTGTCATTTTAAATAACAAGGTTTTTTGGAGCTTTGTTGATTTTTCTATATAGTAGTTTCATAAGGTAAAAGCACAGATAGGTCTCCTTTTGGTCTCCTTTGATTTTAGGTCTCCTTTTGCAATATGTTCATTCAGTGCTATAAATTGCCTTATAAAACACTGCTTTCACTTATTTTGAGAAGTGTTGTGTTTATTTGAAAATACTTAAGAAGTTTTCTTTAGTTCATTCGCTTGGTCATGTCTGACTCTTTGCGACCCCATGAACTGCAGCACGCCAGGCCTCCCTGTCCATCGCCAACTCCCGGAGTTTACACAAACTCATGTCCATTGAGTTGGTGATGCCATCCAACCATCTCATCCTCTGTCGTCCCCTTCTCCTCCTGCCCTCCAGCATCAGGGTCTTTTCAAATGAGTCAGCTCTTCACATCAGGTGGCCAAAGTATTGGAGTTTCAGCTTCAATATCAGTCCTTCCAATGAACACCCAGGACTGATCTCCTTTAGGATGGAGGACTGGTTGGATCTCCTTGCAGTCCAAGCGATTCTCAAGAGTCTTCTCCAACACCACAGTTCAAAAGCATTAATTCTTCGGTGCTCAACTTTCTTTATAGTCCAACTCTCTCATCCATACATGACTACTGGAAAAACCGTATCCTTGACTAGACGGACCTTTGTTGACAAAGTAATGTCTCTGCTTTTTAATATGCTATCTAGGTTGGTCATAACTTTCCTTCCAAGGAGTAGGCGTCTTTTAATTTCATGGCTGCAGTCACCATCTAGAGTGATTTTGGAAAAATAAAAAGTAAAGTCAGCCACTGTTGTTTCCCCATCTATTTGCCATGAAGTGATGGGACCAGGTGTCGTGATCTTAGTTTTCTGAATGTTGAGCTTTAAGCCAACTTTTTCACTCTTCTCTTTCACTTTCATCAAGAGGCTCTTTAGTTCTTCTTCGTTTTCTGCCATAAGGGTGGTGTCATCTGCATTTCTGAGGTTATTGATATTTCTCCCGGCAATCTTGATTCCAGCTTCTGCTTCTTCCAGCCCAATGTTTCTCATGATGTACTTTGCATATAAGTTAAATAAGCAGGGTGACAATAGACAGCCTTGATGTACTTCTTGCACTATTTGGAACCAGTCTGTTGTTCCATGTCCAGCTCTAACTAAAAGTTTTCTTAAGATTTCTTTTTTGGGACTTCTTCTTTGACCCATGTTTTATTTGAAAGTGTATAGTTTAATTCTCAAAATTTTTGGATTTTTTTTTTTCAGCTATCTTTGTGTTACTTATTTTTTTTTTTGAAAGTCGCTCAGTCATGTCCAACTCTTGGCGACCCCATGGACTGTACAGTCCATGGAATTCTGCAGGCCAGAATACTGGAGTGGGTTGCCTTTCCCTTTTCCAGGGAATCTTCCCAACTGTGTTACTGATTTTTGTTATAATTCTACTGTGTTCTGAGAAAAGACATTGTATGATTTCAGTTGTTTCAAATTTGTTAAGGTATGTTTTCTCACCTAGGATGTGGTCTATCTTGTGAATGTTATATGTCAGCATGAATAGACTATTGTGCTGATTTTGGATAGAGTATACTAGTAGTCTTTAGATGTCCTTACATCCAGTTGATTGATGATGGTACTTTTCAGTTCAACAGCATCTTTACCGATTTTCTGTTTGCTGAATCTGTTCATTTCTGGTAGAGCAGTGTTGAATGAAGTCTCCAACTATTATAGTCTCCAACTATTATATCTGTTTCTACTTGTAGGTCTGTTTTGCCTCACTATTAAATATTCTGTTGTTAGGCACATAAATGTTAAGGATTATTCTGAAATCTTAAAAACTGACCCCTTTATCATTGTGTTATTCTCTTTATCCCTGATGACTTTGCTTATGTTAAGTCAGCTTTGATATTAATATAGTAACTATTTCTTTTTTTTAAAAAATCTTTTCCTGTTTTTTTGGCTCTGAGACATGTGGGATCTTAGTTCCATGGCCAGGGATTGAACTTGCGCTCCCTGCATTGGCAGTGCAGTGTCTTAACCACTTGGCTGTGAGAGCCACATCCAGTCCTTGTGTCCTGGACATGGTGAGACCAGCTCCTTCAGTTTAATCCCAGTTCATGTCCTGAACATGATTCCATGGACTGCGTCTTTCATGTATCAGATGTACTTGTGATGATATTATTCCCTCCAATAAAGTCACCCTGTTTGTTTTCAGGTTCTTGTCGTGCAGTCCAGGATGCAGAGACATGTTCTGAACAGAATGTATCTGCAGAGGGAGCATCACAGATTAGGACTCCCAGGGCCGAATTGTCTCCTGAGAATACCCAGCCCTGTAAGATATGTGTCCCAGTCTTGAGAGACATTTTACATTTAGCTGAAGAGCAAGGAACAAATAGGGAGCAGAAAGAATACACGTGTGGGGAATGTGGGAAACAATTCTATTTTACTGCCATTGTTCAGCAGCACATTGGAGTGAAATTCTGCCAGTGTCATATGGGAAGACCTGCATATTTGAAAAGCTGTACGATACATGCAGCAAGGAATCTGTCTACCAACATGGAGATTGGGAATGATTTCCTGGCCAACATGGGAGTTCAGAAACAAGCCACTAATACCAGGATGCCACGAAGCAACACTAAGGAGTATGATGCTGTTTTTCACAGTGGAAAAAGTCATCAGAGCTGGGGAGAAGGCAAGATAGTCTCCAACCCCACAGACATACTTATTCAGGATGAAGAAGCCCTCACTGGTGAAGGATTTTGTGAGTTTAGCAAATGTGGGGAAGCCTGGACCCAAAGAAATAGCCTTATTCAGAACCAGGAAGTTCGTGCCAGAGAAAGGTCTTACGAATGCAGCCATTCTGGAAAATTTTTTGCCCACAAGTCTGGTTTCCTTGCAGGTCAGAGATTTAACTCTGGAGGAACGCTATATGCCTGTCCTGAATGTGGAAAGTCATTTAGCCAAAGGAGGTACCTCAGAATCCATAGAAAAATCCACACTGGAGAAAAGCCTTATAAATGCAAGGAATGTGGTAAATCTTTCATCCAAAAGGGGAGGTTAATTGACCATCAGAGAGTTCACACTGGTGAACGGCCCTATGAGTGCAGTGAATGTGGAAAGTCTTTTGTTGCTCTGCGTGGCCTCCAGTATCATCAGAGAGTTCACAGTGGCGAGAGGCCCTATGGGTGCAGTGAATGTGGGAAATCTTTTATTGCTAAATCTGACCTCCATTATCATCAGCGAGTTCATTCTGGAGAAAGGCCTTACGAGTGCAGTGAATGTGGGAAATGTTATATTGATAAGAGAGGTCTTCAGTATCATCAGAGAGTTCACAGTGGAGAAAGGCCCTATGAGTGCAGCGAATGTGGGAAATGTTTTATTTTTTCAAGTGGTCTCCGGTATCATCAGAGAGTTCACAGCGGAGAAAGGCCCTATCAGTGCAGTGAATGTGGGAAATCTTTTATTGTTAAGAGAGGCCTCCAGAATCATCAGAGTGTTCACAGTGGAGAAAGACCTTATGAGTGCATTGAATGTGGAAAATGTTTTATTGATAGGTCACGTCTTCATCGGCATCAGAGAGTTCACAGTGGAGAAAAGCCTTATGAGTGCAGAGAATGTGGGAAATGTTTTACTGATAGGTCAGGCCTTCATCGTCATCAGAGAGTTCACACTTCTGAAAGGGCTTAAATGTTGGTAATCCTTTAGCCAGAGACAACTTCTACATATCCATAGGAAAATCCACACTGGAGAAAAGTCTTACGAGTGCAATGAATATAATAAATCTTTTTTCCAAAACTGAAACATAATTGTACATCACAGAGTTCACGGTGGAGAAAGGCCTTACGCCTACACTGAATGTTGGAAATCCTTTAGTTGAAGGAAGTACCTCAGTGTCCATAGCAAAGTCCATAGTGGAGAAAAGCCTTATCAGTACAAGGAATGTGATAAATCTTTTACCTGAAAGTACTGTTTCATTGGACATCAGAGAATTCATACTTTAGAAAGGCCTTATTAGTGTAATGTATGTGGTAAAAGTCTTACATATTCTGTCTGGTTTCCATTATCATCAGGGCAGTCACAGAAGAAAAACACTATATATGTGCAGTAAATATAGGACATCCTTTAACCAAACCCACCAACTGAGTTCCTTTAGGATAATCCACACTAGAGAAAACCCTTACGATGCAAGGAAATGTGGTCAATCATTTTCCTGAAAGTGCCACTTGATTAACCATCAAGTGTCTCACACTGGAGAAAGGGCTTTATGAATATCGCAATATGGCTGGCAGTGACATTGAGAGATTTGAGTTAGTAAGAAGGTGGGACTTACCTATACAGCAAACGGACACTTTCTAGAGAGGAAACTGAAGCACAGAGACACTGTATCATGTTTGTGATCTCTTCGCAATGGATACGGATCTGGGATTTAATTCCAGGTTACCTGTTTCAAGATTTAGGGAGTCTGGTCATTTTACCCCCTCCTGCTCCCTCCAGGTTTGGAGACTGAAAGAACACCTTGTCCATCCTGACATTTCTGCACCCCTCATCCCCTGCCTGATGAGCCCTGCTTATACCCTAGCCTCACGCTGATTATCTTTTTTCTGAAAACCAGCATTGATGACTTTCTGCAGATTGTTCCATTTAGCTACTCAACCAAACCAGCGCTGTGATTCAGTTTTTATTATTGCTATTTGAGAAAGAAGGGGCGTCCATCTCAGAGAGGTAGAGGGCTTTTCATAAAGGCTCTATTGCCAGACCTTTTGTGAGAGTGGTTTTTCTTAACTGCACATATACGCTGGCAGCTTTTCTGCCACTCAGAGCAGGCACTCTTATTTCTTGTGTTCCGACCATGAACTATGCACACCTGATGCCTGCATTACCACCAGGGGCTCCAGCTTCATTTCCACCTATGCACAATTCTTGCAAACACTCTCTCCTTGGGAAGTTCTTCACAGGGACAGCAACACTAAGCCAGGGACTCCAGACTTGCTCGTTGGGTCACTCTACATTTTACACTGGCTTCACCACTTAAGGATGTGCCTGTTGTTCCATTATGTAGTTGACCCACTCATGTTCTAGGCAGTGTGAGGAACACTGAAGAACTAAGTATCCTCTGTGGTCCTCGCATAGCCTGGTCTCCAACGTTCTTCCTCTTAACCTCTGCGTGTCCTGTCACTGCTCCTCCTACCTCCACTCAATTCGAAAAATGGAAGTTGCCCAGTAATGATTGTTAATCAGTAAGAACTTGCCCCCCCACCCCCAATCATTAGGAAGCACAGTTGACGAACACTTCTAAAAAATATTTTTGTTTGGAAACTTTCTTTACAGTATGTTGGTTTCTTTCATACAATGACATGAATCAGCCATAAGTATACATATGTACCCTCCCTCTTGACCCCTCTCCCACTCCATCCCACCTCTCTAGGTTGTCAAAGAGCACTGAGTTGAGCTCCTTGTGTTATACAGCAACTTCTCACTAGCTATTTTACACATGGTAATTATATATTTCAATGATACTCTGAATTCCTCTCACCTTCTCCTTCACCTGCTGTGTCCATAAATGTCTTCTCTATGTCTCTATTTCTGTTCTCTTCCTGCAAATAAGTTCATCAGTACCATGTTTCTAGATTCCATATGTGTGCATAAGTAAACTATATCCGTTGTCCTTTTTTGACTTTGTATAATGGGCTTTTAAGTTCATCCACCTCACTAGAACTGACACATTGATTACTTGTTATGGCTGAGTAATTATATATATACTGTAGCTGCTTTATCCATTCATCTCTCAGTGAGTATCTTGGTTCCTTCCATGTCCTAGCTATTTTAATATTGCTGCAGTGAACATTGGAACATGTATGTTTTTGAATTATGGTTTTCTCAGGGTATATGGTGAGAGTGGAAATTGATACAAACATTATGGAGAACAGTATGGAGATTTCTTAAAAACTAGAACTAAAGGTACCATATGACCCAGAAATTCAGCCTACGTTAAAATCTAAGACTGGATGCATGCTAATACCCCCAGTGAAGACCATTTAACAGCAGTGTGAAATCATGATTTTAATTGCATTTGTCAGGATTCTTGAGGTTAAGTGTTGTTTCTTAATATCTCTTTACCTATGTGTCTTGTTTGGAGATCTTCCTATTCTTATCTTTTGCCTTCTTTTATTTCCCCATTTTCTCTTTTTTTGATGAATAGGAGAGCAGGTAAACAAGAAAGACATCTGTGAGAGTTCACCCATTAGCCAGTAGTGTCAATGATGCCTGCACAGAATTTGGAATACTGAAAGAATGTGTTCTCGTGTTTTCCTCAGTTTCTTCAGTATGCATGATGTAATGACCAGATACATTATGCACATTTAAGATAAATCTGAATTTTTAACAAATGCTACTTCAGTCTTAAGTGCAGACATTAAGTTACAAAGTAAATTAAGGCCTATTTTATAATGTTTGCCAATTTGTGTGGGTGTAAATACTCCCATAATCAGTGTCAGATTGCCAGCATAATGTCACTTAACCTGGAGTTGGGAACCTTTGCCAGTACCCCACCATTGTGTACTTCCCCCCTTTACAAGTTCAGTATCTCTGCATATAATTTTTAAGAATTTTACATTACTTGAATGTCTATAAAAGACAGGTTTTGGATATTTGTTTTAAACATTTCATGGATGTATAGTTCGCTTAAAATAAATTTTACTTATTTTAAATGTATGTTTTGATACTTATGTACACCCCTTGAAGCAGTGTCCTGCCATTTTTAATTCATCCTCAGCGTTAAAATTACTGATACAAGAGCATATTCTACTTTTTAAAATATATAATTGTATTTACTTACTTATTTTTGACTGTGCTAGATCTTTATTCCTGTGCAATCTTTTCTCTAGTTGTGAAGAGTAGTGACTTCTCTTGTTGCACACTACTGGCTCTAGGTCATGGGCTTCAGTCATTGTTCTCAGGTTCTAGAGCACAGGCTCACTAGTAGTGGATCATGGGCTTAGTTGCTCTGGGGGCATGTGGGATCTTTCTAGACCTGGGATCAGTTGAACCTGCGTCTCTTGCATTGGCAGGTGGGTTCTTTACCACTGAGCCTTGAGTGCAGCCCACCACTTTTGTGAGACTATTTTCAAATGTTTATATGAATGGAATGACTATTGGGTCCTTCCCCTATATCATTTATCTTATCATGCACATTTTTTGTATTTTTGTAGCATCATGTACTACATGTACTTTTGTGTTTTTTAAATTTATAATCCCAGGTATCATGTCATTGCATGCATAACATCTTAGAATGCATTTGTAAACTGCTGCTGCTAAGTCACTTCAGTCGTGTCCGCCTCTGTGTGACCCCATAGATGGAAGCCCAACAGGCTCCCCTGTCCCTGGGATTCTCCAGGCAAGAACACTGGAGTGGGTTGCCATTTCCTTCTCCAGTGTGTGAAAGTGAAAAGTGAAAGTGAAGTCGCTCCGTCGTGTCTGACCCTTAGCGACCCTACGGGCTGCAGCCTACCAGGCTCCTCCATCCATGGGATTTGTAAACTAAGAGAGCCCTTATGTAACTCCAGTAACTTTACTGCACATGAAAGTATTCTAAATATTGCTGCATGTTAGCCCAACAGGGGACACAGTGTGACAGAGTTTGAATGCTGACCACCCTTCATTGTGGCCTGGATCTACAAACTCATGTACCACAGCACAAAGGGAAATGAGAAATGAGACCTTGTTGGGAAAATACAGTGGGAATTGCAGACCCAACACAGCAGGTTTGGCCAGAGAAACACACAAACATTCCAGAGAGATGTTGGGACAGGCATGTGAGATGGATGCCCAAAGTTCTGGGCTTGTTACAATATGTGTGGAAGATTGAGTTCAATGTTAAAGTAAAGATAGCTGAGAATTTATAGCCAAGAAGAAATGTTAAGGGACAGTGGATGGAAAAACACTGGCATGAAACACCATAAGGGCTGTTCTTTGCAAGCCAACTTAAGACTTGCCATATAAATCAGATAGTAAGCATAGGAAATAGGTGTTTGATTAGATATCAATATGAGAGTTATACTTGCTAAGTTGCCTTTATCTGTTAGGCTTCATCAAGCCTATTAAATATCAACTTTCTGCATTCCCATTCAGGGTATTGCAGACTTTTTTTTAAAATGACTTCAACACTTCAAGCTGCATGCATTTCAAAAGCAATAGGATCATGTATGTTTACTTCCAGTTATCAACGGATGTCAAGTAGGGTTGGCTTCAAGGAGTCTGAGATTATGTCTGTAACACTTCAGTAATCAGTAGCAGTAAAGAATTAAAATGCTCTGAAGCACCCTATTTTCGTTCCCTCCTGGGCCCCCATCCTCTTTAGAATTATGGAACCACCCTCCTCCACCTCAGGTGATTTCTCTGCGATCCTCGCGGTGCCGCTGGGCTTTTTTTCTTGGGGCTTCCAGAGTGGGGCGCAATTGCTCGAGGCTGTGGCACTACATTACCCAGAAGATTTTGCGCTAAGGCACACCTTCAGCCAATGAAAATCCAAAGGCGGTGCATTTCCTAGAGGCGGGACATCCGGTAGTGGACTTCCGGTGTCTCGGTGGCTGACGTTGTGGTCGCTCCTGGGACTGTGGAGCTGGTTAGAAACTCCGGAGTGTGTTGTTGGAGAGGGAAGTGAGGGACTAAGGCAAAGTTGGACGCTTGTCCGTACTGCTCAGGGTTGCAGACGTCGCCGTCGGCCGAGAATAACCGTGCCAAGTCCGACTCGGTTGTTCGTGTGTTGTCGCTCCGCCCACAGGCTACAATGGCGGCGGCTGCGCTGTCGGCCCCACATCAGGTAAAGGCTTCGTGCTCCGGGTTCTCCTCTGCCCATTTCCTCACTGAAATCCTGATGCCCAGCGTAAGAAGCGCCTGCTCAGGTCGCTTTATTTCAGGCCGCTGGTTCAGAACATGCAGGCCTTCGGAGGTGGTGTCCTTATTTCTGAAGACAAGTGTAATGTGTGGGTGAGGTTTGGATGCAGCTGAAGCAGGATCGTTAGGGAATCTATAGTCCATCCTGTTTCTGTGAGGAGCAAAGTTTGAGGTCAGGCTGCAGCTCGAATACTAGATGAGAGGGTGTATTTTACCTTTCTTCTTAGGGCCTTGCGAGCCGTGGAGTTTTGACCAAAGGAAGGACACGGTCTAGTCGAGCTTTTTAAAAGTTCTCCAAAGATTGTTCAGTGGAAGAAGAGTCTGTAGGGGGTGATGAGTACTTTGAGCAGAGGGAAGTTGTGGCTTTTTCACGGTATCATCTGATAAAGGGTAGCACTGACGATGGAGTTACGGAGGAGAGGCTAGCCAGTCAGCTGAGACTCCCTGGCCCTGGTACCAGGCAGCGGCCCTGGCATGTCCGGAGTCCCTGAAGCACCTCCCTGGTCACTCTTCTCCGTGGCCTTCGTGTTCCCGCAGATTCCCAGGGCTGCAGAAGCACTTTTAGTAAATGGAAGTTGTTCCAGTCCCTCACTTGTTATCACTCCCAGGAGCAAATTCTCTGTATTTGGTCTTGGGGCTCTTCACCTGCCATCCACCAGTTTTTTGGTTTGGGGACCTTGGGAACCCCATGCCTGGGTTATTAAGTGCAGGCCTGCTCTATGGAGGAAGTATGGAACATTACTCCTGGAACCCCTGTCAGTCCATGGAAGTGCTTTGAGGTGAAACTGAGCTGGTTTAGGTAAGTGTAGGTCTCCTTTTTTTCTGGTGGGAATGAGCAGCAGGGAAGAGCAGGATTTCAGCTTCAGATGACTGCCTGTGTATTCTGGAGGCAATGGAAGGTTCAGATCAGAGGAGGGAGATTTGCTTCCCGATGTTTCTAGAGGTTACATCTTACTGGGCTGTGGGGAGATATGTGGGAAAATAGATGGTGGCTTTTCAGGAGTGAGACTCTTCATGGTTTTATTTGTTCGTGTTGTACCAGGGCAGTGTGACCTTTGAGGATGTGGCCATGTACTTCTCCTGGGAGGAATGGTGTCTTCTTGATGAGGCTCAGATACAGCTGTACCTCGATGTCATGCTGGAGAACTTTGCACTTGTATGCATGCTGGGTAAGGCCTGCACACCCACCTTTATCCTCTGAGCCAGGCTCTTTCTCCTTTCCCCCAAGGACATTGCTTTACTCCTCACATCACTGCTTACATAAAGTGCTGAGTTATGTGCTGTGGTTAGTATGTCTATGGAGAGTGCATTCCTACTCCTTAGTGCCCGAACACCTGTAGCCCCAAATTGCAGCTGAGGATTCAGGGTCAGTAGTCTTTTTGTTGTGTATTTAATTTTATTGAATTATTGTTGATTTACAATTTTGTTTTAATTCCTGTTGTACATTAGGTTCTGCTGGTTATCCATTTTAAATACAGCAGTACATGTCAGTCACAGACTTTCTTAACTATCCATGACCTTCCCCTTTCCTCTTTGGCAACAGCAAGTTCATTGTCTAAATCCTTGAGTCTGGTTCTGTTTCCTAAATAAGTGTGTACGTATCAGTTTTTTTTTTAAATTTCATTTAAGTAATATTATATGATATTTATCTTTCTTGCCTGAGGTCCTTTCTCAATGACCTGGTTTAAAGAAGCCCTTCCCTAACACATACACACATTAGTCACTCTCTGGGACGTTATCCTGTTCGTAAAAGCACCTTTGAGGTGTCCTGGTTTGTTTGCTTACATGTTTATGATCTGCCTTCCCCACTTAGAGTGCTAGTATCCGAGAATGCTTTTATACCTGCTTCACAGTTGTGTTCACAGCCTGGAAAAGAGTGCCTACTATATAGTAGGTGCTCAATGTAATCTGGCACATTAACTGGTTGAGTCGCTTTTCCAGTAAACAGAAATATGATGTTTCTTCCCACAGAATACTTTCAATTTTGGTTGGTTTGAATCTATTCTAGTTTTCCTAAGTTTTTATTTTGTAGCGGGTTATAGCTGATTAACAATGTTGTGATAGTTTCAGGTGAATGGGGAAAGGACTGGGCCGTCCACGTACAGGTATCTGTTATCCCCCAAACTCCCCTCCCATCCAGGCTGCCACATAACATTGAGCAGTTTCATGTGCTGTATAGTAGGCTCATTTTGGTTATTCATTTTAAATACAGGCGTGTGCACATGTCCACCCCAAACTCCCTAACTATCCCTTCTTCCAGTCCTTCCTCCTGGCAGCCATTCTCTAAGTCTGATTCTCTTCCTGTTTTGCAACTTCATTGGTATCATTTCTTTTTAGATTCTACATATAAGGGATGTCATAACTATTTCTCCTTCTCTTTCTGACTTAACTTCTCTCAGTATTGACAATCTCTAGGTCCATCCATGTTGTTGCAAATGGCATTATTTCATTTGCTTTGATGGCTGAGTTCTATTCCATGGTATATAAGCACCACATCTTCTTCATCTATTCATCTGTCAACAGACATTTAGGTTGCTTCCATTTCCTGGCTCTTGTAAACATTACTGCAAGGGATATTGGGGTGCATGTATCCTTTCAAACTATGTTTTTCTCTGGATACATGCCCAGGAATGAGATTGGTGGATCATAAGGTAACTCTTATTTTTCTTGTTTTAAGGAACCTCCTTAGTGTTTTCCATAGTGACTGTACCAATTTATTTTCTCACCAACAGTGTAAGAGGTTTCCTTTTTCTCCACACCCTCTCCCAAATTTGTTATTTGTAGACTTTTAAAAAATTGGTTAATTAATTTACTTATTTTAATTTTGGCCACACTGGGTCTTCGTTGCTTCGCTGGGTCTTTTCTCTAGTTGCGGAGAGAGGGGTCTCCTCTCTAACTGAGGTGTCTTCTCTTGTTGCGGAGCATGGGCTGTAGCCCTGCAGGCTTCAGTAGTTGTGGCTTGTGGGCTCTGGAGCACAGAACTAGTAGTTGTGGTGCACAGGTCTAGTTGCTCTGCAGCACATGGGATTTTCCCGGATCATGGATTGAACCCGTATCCCTTGCATTGTAAGGTGGATTCTTAACCACTGGACTATAAGGAAAGACCATATTTGTGCACATTTTACTGATGGCCATTCTGTCCAGTGTGACGTGGTACCTCATTGTATAATAGTTTCTATTTGCATTTCTTTGATAATTAGCGATGATGAGCATTTTGTCATGTGCCTATTGGCCATCTGTATTTTTTCTTTGGAGAAATGTCTAGTTAGGTCTTCTGGGTTGGGTTTTTTGTTATCAGTTGTACTCCTCTCTATATATTTTGGAAATTAAGCCCTTGTCAGTCACATTATTTTCAGTAGTTTGTCTTTTTGTTTTGTTTATGGTTTCCTTTGCTGTGCAAAAGCTTTTGTTTGATTTTGTTGTTGATCACTCATTCAGTTGTGTCCAATTCTTTGTGACTCCATGAACTGCATGCTTGGCTTCCCTGTTCTTCACCATCTCTTGGAGTTTGCTTACATCCGGTGACTTAATGGTACCATCCAACCTTCTCATCCTCTGTTGCCCTCTTCTCCTTCTGCCCTCATTCTTTCCCAGGATCAGGGTGTTTTCCAGTGAAGTGGCTCTTCGCATCAGGTGGCCAAAGCGTTGGAGCTTCAGCATCAGTCCTTCCAGTGAGTATTCAGGGTTGATATCTTGTAGGATTGACTAGTATGATCTTTTTACTGTCTAAGGGACTCTCAAGAGTCTTTTCCAGTGCCAGAGTTTGAAAGCATCAATTCTTAAGCACTCAGCCTTCCTTACAGTCCAAGTCTCACATCCGTACATGACTGTGGGCCCATCCGTACATGACTGTGTTTGATTAGGTCCCGTTTATGTGTTTTTGCTTTTATTTCTCTTGCCTTGAGAAACTGTCAGGGTCAGTAGTCTTCCATCAGCCTGATTTATTTCTCCTTGTTTGCCCTCTTTTTGGCCAAGTGACTTTCCGAGTGAATGGTGCCCAAGTTTTCCTCTGTTACTATACCTGACATTTCTTTTTGTGCCTGACTCTGCAGCAGTGTTGTCACTGACACCATTACTCCTGAAACAGACCATGAGATATTTCTGCAAGATCTTTTTGCAAGGTTCCAACTTCTTTATATCCATGCCAGCATCTGTTATTTTCTGTTCTTTTGTTTTGGTCTCCCCAAGGGGCATGCAGGATGTTATTTCCCTGACAAGTGATGACCAGGGATTGAATATCTGCCACCTGTATTGGCAATATGCAGTTTGTTTATTTTATTTTTTAAATATTAGGGAATTGAAGGTATGAGTGCAAGGTTTTTCTTTTTTGTGTTTTGTTTTTTATTTATACTATTTATTTATTCATTTGGCTGCCCTGGGTCTTAATTGTGGCACTTCAGGTCGTCAGTCTTCAGTCTTCGTTGCAGCATGTGGCATCTTTAGTTACAGCATGTTAACTCTTAGTTGTGGCTTGTGGGATCTAGTTCCCTGACCTGGGATGGAACCCGGGGCCCTTGCTTTGGAAGCCTGGAGTTTCAGCAACTGGACCACCAGGGAAGTCCTTGTTATTTTCTTTTCTTTTAATTATTGCTGTCCTAATGGATGTGAAGTGGTATATTTTCCCATTTTGGTTACATCCCTCATGGTGTGCTTATTGGTCATTTGTGTATCTTTTAAAAATATCTACTCAAGTCCTTTTTAAATTTATTAATCGGGTTGGCTTTTTAGTTGTTTTTGAATTAAAATTTATCCATAGATTCTGAATATCAGTCCTTTACAATTTATTTATTTGGTTGCACTGGGTCTTTGTTGCTGTGCACAGGCTTCTCTTCAGGGTGGCTTCTCTTTTACTACGTGAAAGAGACTCTCACAGGCCTCAGCAGTTGCAGCACCAGGGTGCAGGAGTTGCCGTGTTGGCGCTCTTGGATGTGTGGGCTTCAGCAGTTGTGGTGCACAGGCTTATTTACTTACATGTGGAATCTTCCCAGACCAAGGAGCGAACCTGTGTCCCCTGCATTGGCAGGTGAATTCTTATCCACTGTACTATCAGAGAAGTCTGTTATTAATCAGTTTTTGTATTTGTGTTTTGGAAATGCTTTCTCCCAACCTATGGTTTCTTTTTTACTGTGTTTATAGTGTCCTTTGATGTACAAACCTTTTCATTTTTTTCTTTTTTCCCCACAGCTTTCTTGAGGTATTATTGACACATGATACTGTATAAGTTAAAGGTATGCAACCGAAATTGTTCCTTTTTATGAGGCCCAGTTTATCTTGTATGTTTTTCCTACGAATCTGTAATTTTCTCTCTTAAGTTTAGATCTTTGGTATACTTTGAGTGAATTTTTGTATATGGTATTAGATAAGGTTCCATTTTCATTGTTGTACATGTGGGTATCCAGTTTTCCTAGCACCATTTGTTGAGAAGACTGTCTTTATTGAATGGTAATGGTCCTCTTGTTAGTAAGTATTGGGTTATATACTTGAGAGTTGATGTTTAGACTCGTTAGTCTCTGTTTTATCCCATTAGAATATATATCTGCTTTTATGTCAGTAGCACACTGTTTTACTTTCTCTAGCTTTGTAAGAATTTCAGATTCATGTATTGTGGGTCCTTAAACTTTGTTCTTTTTAAATAAAATGTTTATTTGTTTAACTGTGTATTTATCTTGGCTGCATTGGGTCTTAGTTGCATCATGTGGAATCTTTTGTTGTAGCATATGGGCTCTTTACTTGTGGATCACAGGTTCAGTAGTTGTGGCTTTTGGGCTTAGTTGTTCCAGGGCATGTGAAATCTTAGTTCCCCAGATAGGAATCTAATCCAAGTCCCCTGCATTGCAAGGAGGATTCTTAACCATTGAAACCCCAGGAAGTCCCTTAGCTTTATTTTTCATAATTGCTTTGGCTGTATAGAATCCTTTGAGAGTCCATATGAATTTGAGTTTGAGTTTTTCTGTTTTTTGAAGATGTGATTGTTTTTGATAGGGATTGCATTGAATCAAAAATCCCTTATCTGAGTGTTCTTTTTAAATTAACTTTTTCCTGTCCTCGGGCTTTCTCTAGTTTCAGTACACAGGCTACTCATTGAGGTGGCTTCTCTTGTTATGGATCATAGGCTATAGGTGCAGAAGCTTCAATAGTTTCAGAATGCTGGCTGAGCAGTTGGGCCCAAGAGCCACGAGGAATCCAGTAGTTGTGGCACACAGGCCTAGATGCTCTGCAACATGTGGAATCGTCCTGGTCCAGGGATCAAACCCACATTCCTTTCATTGGCAGATTGACTGTCATCAACTATACCACTAAGGAAGTCCCCATCTGAGTGTTAAAATTTTTGTTTTTTTTTGAGTGTTAAAATTGATGAACCTACATGAACACATCGTTACACTCAAAATCTGAGTTTGTGTTAGGGTCCACTATTGATATTTTCCATTCTATGGTCTTTGATTTTTCAGCTAAAAAATTCTCTGGGCTCCACCTGTTCATTCCTTCTTCCCTCTTACTCCTTGGTATCCCCTGATTGCTATTTTACTGACTCTTTAGTTTCCCCTTTTCAAGAATCTCATACTCTTGGAATCATGCAGTATGTAGGCTTTTCATATTGACTTTCTCATAGTAGTAAGTATTTTAAGCTTTTTGCCTGTCTTTTCATGATTTGAGTAGTTTGTTGCAGTTTAAATAATATCTCTCTTCTGTGGGTGTATCATGTTTATCCATTCATCTACTGAAGGACTTCTTGATTACTTCCAAATTTTGAGAGTTATGAATAAAGCTACTGTAAGTTTCTGTGTGAAGGTGTTTGTGTGGATATACGAAGTGGACTCTACCACTAAGCATTCCAGTTGGCATTGAATAAATTTCTTGTTGCTCCACACCCTTACCAGCATTTGCTATTGTCAGTGTTTGGGTTTTGGCTGTTTCATAGATATATTAATATATTGGTATAGCCTTTTGCATTTAATTTTCATTTCCTTTCATCTATGTACACGCTAACTTGTCTGTATATCTTTGCCTTTAATGAGGTGTCTAGTGAGCTTGCTCGAACTCATGTAAATTGAGTCGGTGATGCCATCCAACCATCTCATCCTCTGTCATCCCCTTTTCCTCCTGCCCTCAATCTTTCCCAGCATCAGGGTCTTTTCCAGTGAGTCAGTTCTTTCCATCAGGTGGCCAAAGTGTTGGAGTTTCAGCTTCAGCATCAGTCCTTCTAATGAATATTCAGGACTGATTTCTTTTAGGATGGACTGGTTTGATCTCCTTGCAGTCCAAGGGACTCTCAAGAGTCTTCTTCAACACCACAGTTCAGAAGCATCAATTCTTGAGCGCTCAGCTTTCTTTATAGTCCAATTCTCACATCCATACATGACTATTGGAAAAACCATAGCTTTGACTAGATGGACCTTTGTTGGCAGAGTAATGTCTCTGCTTTTTAATATGCTGTGTAGGTTGGTCATAGCTTTTCTTCCAAGGAGCAAGTATCTTTTAATTTCATGGCTGCAGTCACTGTCTGCAGTGATTTTGGAGCACAGAAAAATAAAGTCTGTCACTGTTTCCACTGTTTTCCCATCTATTTGCCATGAAGTGTTGGGACCAGATGCCACGATCTTAGTTTTCTGAATGTTGAGCCTTAAGCCAACTTTTTCACTCTCCTCTTTCACTTTCATCAAGAGGCTCTTTAGTTCTTCGCTTTCTGCCGTAAGGGTGGTGTCATCTGCATATCTGCTGCTGCTGCTGCGTCGCTTCAGTCATGTCCGACTCTGTGCGACCCCATAGATGGCAGCCCACCAGGCTCCCCAGTTCCTGGGATTCTCCAGGCAAGAACACTGGAGTGGGTTGCCATTTCCTTCTCCAATGCATGAAAGTGAAAAGTCAAAGTGAAGTTGCTCAGTCATGTCCGACTCTTAGCGACCCCATGGACTACAGCCCACCAGGCTCCTCCGTCCATGGGATTTTCCAGGCAAGAGTACTGGAGTGGGGTGCCATTGCCTTCTCCCTGCATATCTGAGGTTATTGATATTTCTGCCAGCAGTCTTGATTCCAGCTTGTGCTTCATCCAGCCTGGCATTTTGCATGACATACTCTACATATAAGTTAAATAAGCAGGGTGACAATATGCAGCCTTGACATACTCCTTGCCCTGTTTAGAACCAGTCCGTTGTTCCATGTCCAGTTTTGATGTTGGTTCTTGACCTGCATACAGATTTCTCAGGAGGCAGATCAGGTGGTCTGGTATTCCCATCTCTTGAAGAATTTTCCACAGTTTGTTGTGATCCACACAGTCAAAGGCTTTGGTGTAGTCATTAAAGCAGAAATAGATGTTTTTCTGGAACTCTTGCTTCTTCAATGATCCAAGGATGTTGGCAATTTGATCTCTGGTTCCTCTGCCTTTTCTAAATCCAGCTTGAACATCTGAAAGTTCATGGTTCACATACTGTTGAAGCCTGGCTTAGAGAATTTTGAGCATTACTTGCTTGCATGTGAGATGAGTGCATTTGTGTGGTAGTTAGAGCATTCTTCGGCATTGCTTTTCTTTGGGATTGGAATGAAAACTGACCTTTTCCAGTCCTGTGGCCACTGCTGAGTTTTCCAAATTTCCTGGCGTATTGAGTGCAGCACTTTCACAGCAGCATCTTTTAGGATTTGAAATAGGTCAGCTAGAATTCTGTCACCTACACTAGCTTTGTTTGTAGTGATGCTTCCCAAGGCCCACTTGACTTCCCATTCCAGGATGTCTGGCTCTAGGTGAGTGATCACACCATCATGGTTATCTGGGTCTTGAAAATCTTTTTTGTACAGTTCTGTGTTTTCTTGTCACCTCTTTTTAATATCTTCTGCTTCTTTTAGGTTCATACAATGTCTATCCTTTATTGAGCCCATCTTTGCATGAAATGTTCCCTTGGTATCTGTAATTTTCTTGAAGAGATCACTAGTCTTTCCCATTCTATTGTTTTCCTCTGTTTCTTTGCATTGATCACTGAGGAAGACTTTCTTATTTCTCTGGGCTATTCTTTGGAACTCTGCATTCAAATGGTTTTCTCTTTCCTTTTCTCCTTTGCCTTTAGCTTCTCTTCTTTTTTCAGTTATTTGTAAGTCCTCCTCAAACAACCATTTTACCTTTGTGCATTTCTTTTTCTTGGGGATGGTCTTGATCACTGCCTCCTGTACAATGTCACAAACCTTTGTCCACAGTTCTTCAGCACTCTTATCAGATCTAATCCCTTGAATCTATTTGTCACTTCCACTATATGATCATAAGGGATTTGATTTAGGTCATACCTGAATGGTCTAGTGATTCGTTTCCAAGGCAAACCATTCAATATCACAGTAATTCAAGCCTGTGCCCCAACCAGTAATGCTGAAGAAGCTGAAGTTGAACGGTTCTATGAAGACCTACAAGATCTTCTAGAACTGACACCCAAAAAAGGTGTCCTTTGCGTTATAGGGGACTGGAATGCAAAAGTAGGAAGTCAAGCGATACCTGGAGTAACAGGCAAATTTGGCTTTGGAGTACAAAATGAAGCAGGGCAAAGGCTAACAGAGTTTTGCCAAGAGAACGCACTAGTCATAGCAGATACCTTAACAACACAAGAGACGACTCTACACGTGGACATTACCAGATGGCCAATACTGAAATCAGATTGATTATATTCTCTGCAGCCAAAGATGAAGACGTCTATACAGTCAGCAAAAACAAGACCGGGAGCTGACTGTGGCTCAGGTCATGAACTCCTTATTGCCAAATTCAGACTTAAATTGCAGAAAGTAGGGAAAACCATTAGACCATTGAAGTATAACCTAAATCAGTTTATTTATGTCCTCTTAATAACTTCTGGGGATTTGATTTGGATTATATTGAATTGATAGGTGAAGGTGGGCATAACTGACATCTTGACAAAAGTGGACTGTGAAATATCTTTGACACTTTAGGAATGTGAAGTATTTTTCCATTTATTTAGTTCTTTGATTTCTTCATCAGAGTTTTTATCATTTCCGTTATGTAGATCTTGTACATGTCTTGATAGATTTATAACTATTTCTTCCTTTCTGTCTCCATTCTTTCAGGGGGTGTTAATGTACATGGTATTGTGTTTTGGGGGGACTTCTCAGGTGGTGCTAGTGGTAAAGAACCTGCATGCCAGTGCAGGAGATGTTAAGAGATTCTGGGACAATCCCCTGGAGAAGGAAATGGCAACCCACTCCAGTATTCTTGCCTGGAGAATCCCAGGGACAGACGAGCCTGGAAGTTTGTGGTCCATAGGGTAACAAAGAGTCAGACGTGGCTGAAGTAACTTAGCACATTGTGTTTTTAATTTCAAACTTCACTTGTTTATTGTTGATGTATAGGAAAGTAACAATTAACTTTTGTATAATATTCTTGTATCCTGAAACCTTGCTGTAATTGCTTCTGAATTCCAGGATTGTGTGTGTGTGTATTTTGTTATAGCTGGTTATGCCATCTGAGAATGAAGGCAGTTTTATTCTTTCACTCCCTGTCAGTATAACTTTTATATAACTTTCTTTTCTCATTGCATTAGTTATTACTTACAAAGTTGAATTCTTCATCTTAGTGGCAAAGTTTCTAGTTTTTGTCTAGGAAGTTTGATGATACTAGTAGGGTTTTATTTTGATTGTGAAGTTAAAGAATTTTTCTATTTTTAGATAGCTAGGAGAGGGAGATTTTTGTCATGAATGGGTATTGGATTTGGCCAGATCCTTTGGTGTTTTTTTTTTTTTGCATCTCTTGATGAGATCATGTATTGGTGGGTGCTTTTGTTTGTTTTTTTGGACATGCCACAGCTTGCAGTGTCTTAGTTCCCTGACTGGGGATTGAACCCCAGCTGAAGCAGTGACAGTGCTGAGTCCTAAGCCCTAGACTGCTAGGGAATTCCTGCATGTTCATGTTTAAAGTGGGGTTTTTGGAAGGAATATGTACTTGACTCGTCCTTCTGAATTCACTCTGATAATGTCTTTTTTCATTGGTGTATTGAGACTATCAATATTTAATATAGTCATATAGTTGAATAAATATCTAATGAATTTGTTACCATTTTATACCATTGCCTTTATTCTTTTTCCTATGTTTGTTGTCCACTCTTTTTCATTTGTTAATTGAGAATTTTGTATGATTGCATTTTCTCTTCTTTGTTAGCATATCACATATACTTTTTTCCTTTCATTTTTCTTTAATGTAATTGCACTGGAGTTTGCACTATGTATTTACATCTGATTGTAGTCCACTTTCATATGACCCTGTATGGCTTCCTTGGTAGTTTGAATACTTTGTAATTTAAAAAAATTCCTAATTGCTTTCTCTGCTCCATTTTATAATTGTTCTCATTTGTTTTAATGTTATATAAACATATATATATATATGGGTGTTTTAAAAATGCCTAATGGGGTACACAGTTGCTGTTGTTCTTTAGAATACATATGTATAGGAAGCAGATACATGAAAAGATGCTCGGTATCATGAATGGTTGGGAAAATGCAAATCAGAAAGACAATGAGATACTACCTCATACACATTACAAAGTGAAGTGAAGTGAAGTTGCTCAGTCGTGTCCAACTCTTTGCGACCCCATGGACTGTAGCCCACCAGTCTTCTCTGTCCATGGGATTTTCCAGGCAAGAGTACTGGAGTGGGTGCCATTTCCTTCTCCAGGGGATCTTTGCAACCCAGGGATTGAACCCAAGTCTCCCGCATTTCAGGCAGATGCTTTATCCTCTGAACCACCAGACACGTTACAATGTCTGTTATAAAAAGGACAAAAAAATAAATGTTGGTAAACTTGTAGAGAAAACGGACCCCTTGTGCACTGTTGGTGAAAGCGAAAGTGTTAGTCGCTCAGTCAGTTGAGACACCATGGACTGTAGCCCTCCAGGCTCCTCTGCCCATGGAATTCTCCAGGCCCGAATACTGGAGTGGATAGCCTTTCCCTTCTCCAGCGGATCTTCCCAACTGTGGAGTTAGACCCGGGTCTCCTGCGTTGCAGGCAGATTCTTTACTGTCTTTGGGTAGGAATATACATTATTGCAGCCACTATAGTAAAGATTATGGAGACTGCTTACAGAGTTAAAAAAGGAACTTACATATTGTCCATCAGTTCCACCTTTGTGTATTTATGCAGAGGGAGTAAAATCATCATTTCAAAAAGGTATCTGTGCCTTATGTCTATAGTAGTTTATTTATAATATTCAAGAGATGGAAACAACCTAAGTGTCCATTGATGGATGAGTGGATAACAAAAATGAAATATATATGGAATATTATTCAGTATTATATAACCATAAAAAAGATGGCTATATTGCCATTTGCAATATAGCATTATACTAAGTGAAATAAACCAGGGAAAGACAAATCCAGTTGTCCCACTGTGTCCACTGAGGAGTGGATCCAGGACCCTCTAAATATACTGAAGTCTAGAGGCCCATATTGGAGAAGGAAATGGCAACCCACTCCAGTGTTCTTGCCTGGAGAGTCCCAGGGACGGGGGAACCTGGTGGGCTTCTGTCTATGGGGTCACGCAGAGTCGGACACGACTGAAGTGACTTAGCAGCAGAGGCCCATAGTCAGTCCTCTGATTTTGAAGTTTCCCCATTTGTGGATTTCATCCAACTACACAGAGCATATGATTCTGTGTGTGTTTATTGAAAAGTATTCCTGTAAAAGTGTACCCAAGCATTCAGAATTCAGGTTGTACCACATTTACCTGTACTGGATGGTTATGCTTACATGTTGAATCTTTAAAACAATAACACCAACACCAAACAGATACAGACAAAGGATTAGTGACTGCCAGACCAGAGCAGGGTGGGCAGATGAATGAAGGATGTCAGAAGTTATACACTTCTAATTATGAGGTGAGTAAGTCCTGGGGATGTAAGGCACAGTATAGCGACTCCAGTTAACATGACTGTGTTGAATATTTAGAAATTTCCCAAAGAGGGCATCCCTGGTAGTCTCCTGGTTAAGAATCCACCTGGCAATGCAGGAGACAGGGGTTTGATGCCTGGTACAGCATTGCTGCACACATGCTATGGAGCAACTAAGCCCATGTGCAGCAATTACTGAGTCTGCCTGTTGCAGCTACTGAAGCATTCCTGCCTTAGAGCTTATGCGCTGCCACAAAAGAAGCTATTGCAATGAGAAGCCCATCCAAGACAACTAGAGACTAGCCCTCGCTTGCTGAAACTAGAGAAAGCCTGAGACCAGCAACAACCACCAAGCGAAGTCATAAATGAGTAAATAAATGAAAAAAGAAAATTCCAAAAGAGTAGATCTTAAAATACTCATCACAAGAAAAAAAATCACAGTCAGATTTTCTGAGGCTTGGAGATCTGCTTCCTTACAGTGTCACAGGTTGAGATGTGTTCCTGGTAAAAGCCATTGACAGAGGAGGGAATTGTAGAGGGAATTGCCTTTCTCCTTGGGCCACATCCAGTCCTTCTGTCCTGCGCTTAGTGAGAGCAGCTGCTTCTCAGTTTTATCCCAACTCCATTTCCTGAACACAGTCCTGTGGAGTAATTCTTTCATGTGTCAGATATAGAATTGTGATGGCATTCCCTTCCTCCAGTAAAGTCAACGTGAACTTCACTGTCACTTCTTTGTTTTCAGATACTTGGCATGGAGTTCAGGATGAGGAGACACCTTCTGAACAGAGTGAATCTGTAGAAGGAGTGTCACAGATTAGGACTCCCAGGGCAGGTTTGTCTCCTGAAAAGGTCCAGCTTTGTCAGATGTGCATCCCAGTTTTAAGAGACATTTTGCACTTGGCTGAAGAGGAAGGAACAGATAGTGGGCAGAAAGCATACACATGTGGGTCATGTGGGAAACAGTTCTATTTCACTGCAAACATTCAGCAGCACATTGGAGAGAATCCCTTACACTGTATCATGGAGAGACCCTCATTTTTGAAGAACTGCACAGTTCTTGCATCAGGGAATCTCTCTACCTTCATGGAACTTGGGAATGAATTCATGGGAAATATGGGAGCTCAGCCACAGGCCACTAATACCAGGAAGAAACTGAACAATAGTAAGGAATGTGAAGCTATTTTTCACAGTGGAAAAAGTCATCAGAGCTGGGGAGAAGGCAAGATAGTTTCCAGCCACACAGTCATACTTGTTCAGGATGAGCGAGTCCTCACTACTGAAGGGTTTTGTAAGTTCAGTACATGTGAGAAAGCCAGCACCCAAAGAAATAGCCTCATTCAGCATCAGAAAGTTCATGCTAGAGAAGGGCTTTATGAATGCAGCCATTGTGGAAAAATATTTAGCCACAAATCCCATTTCCTTGCACATCAGAGATTTAACTGTGGAGGGATGCTTTATGACTGCAGTGAATGTGGAAAATCCTTTAGCCAAAGGAAATATCTCATTGCCCATAGAAAAATCCACACTGGAGAAAAGCCTTATGAGTGCAAGGAATGTAATAAATTGTTTATACAAAAATGGAACTTAATGGAACATCAGAGAGTTCACACTGGAGAAAAGCCTTATCAGTGCAAGGAATGTGGAAAATGTTTTGCCCGCAAATCCAATTTCCTTACACATGAAAGACTTCACACTGGAGAAAACCCTTATGAGTGCAGCAAACGTGGGAAAGCTCTTACTATTAGCTCTGGTCTCTATTATCATCTGAGAGTTCACACTGGAGAAAGGCCTTATGAGTGCAGTGAATGTGGAAAGTCATTCATTACTTGGTCCATCCTTTCTAATCATCAGAGAATTCACAGTGGAGAAAGACCTTTTGAGTGCAGTTCCTGTGGGAAATTCTTTAGCCGAAATGAACAGCTAAGTGCGATATGAATGTTCACACTGGAGAAAAGCCTTATGAGTTTGAATGCAGTGAATGTGGGGAATTCTTTCGCCAAAAGGCACATCTCAATGCCCATAAGAAGTTTCATGCTGGAGAACAGGCTTATGAGTGTAATAAATGTGAGAAATCTTTAACTGCTAGGCTGAACCACCAGTGTCCCCAGAGAGTTGACACTGGAGAAAGGCCTTTTAATTGCAGTGAATGTGGAAAATGTTTTACTAGTAGCTCGAGCCTTCTTCGTCATCAGAGAATTCACAGTGGAGAAAGGCCTTACGAGTGCAGTGAATGTGGGAAATCTTTTATTGCTAGGTTGAGCCTTCGTGATCATCAGAGAGTTCACAGTGGAGAAAGGCCTTATAAGTGCAGTGAACGTGCAAAATGTTTTACTAGTAGTTCGAGCCTTCTTCGTCATCAGACAGTTCACAGTGGAGAAAGGCTTTACGAGTGCAGTGAATGTGGGAAATCTTTTGTTGCTATGAGTGGCATCCAGTATCATCAGAGAGTTCACAGAGGAGAAAAACCTTATGAGTGCAGTGAATGTGGGAAATCTTTTACTGCTGGGTGGACCCTTCGTGATCATCAGAGAGTTCACACTGGAGAAAGGCCCTATAAGTGCAGTGAATGTGGGAAAGCCTTTAAGCAAAGACAGCTCCTCCACACACATTGGAAAATCCACCCTGGAGAAAAGCCTTAGGAGTGCAAGGAACGTGGTCAATCTTTCACCTGAAGTTGCCGCTTGATTAAACATCAGGGAGGTCACACTGAAGAAAGGGCTTTGTAAATATTGCAAATATGTCTGACAATGATGTCAAAGAAGTTTGAGGTGGTGACAGAGTGGTCAGAACCTGTGAAGCAGATGGACCCTTCATAGAGCAGAAATTGAGGCACAGAGATGCCATGTCATCTGTTTATGATCCCTGTTGAAGGGATAAGGATCTGAGATTGAATGCCACGTTGCACTCCTCCCTTGCTCTATGCTCACCAGGTTTGAGGACTGAAAGAACCCCTTCTCCATCCTGACACTTCTGCTCCCTCTGCCCCCACCCCATGAGCCGTGCTTACATCACAACCCATGCTGATGGTCCACATTATCTTTTCTCTGGAATCAGCATTGATTACTTTTCTGTGGATGACTCCATTTATCTATCCATCCTAACCAATGCTTTGATTCAGTTTTTATCATTGTCTTTAGAGAAAGAAAGGGCTTCCCTGGTGGCTCAGACGGTAAAGAGTCTGCCTACAATGCGGGAGACCTGGGTTCGATCCCTGGGTCGGGAAGATCCCCTGGAGAAGGAAATGGCAACCCACTCCAGTACTCTTGCCTGGAAAATCCCATGAATGGAGGAGCCTAGTAGGGTACAATCCATGGGGTCGCAAAGAGTCGGACACGACTGAGCGACTTCAGTTTGAGAAAGAAGGGCTGTCCAGCTCAGAGAGGCAGAGGGACTTCCACAGGAGCTCACTACTGCCACACCTTTCATGAGAGTGGTTACACTGCACATGTCCACTGGCTTTTCTTTTGCCCCTCAGAGCAGGGACTCCAGTTCCCATATCCTGACTATGAGCTGTGCACACCTGACAGCTCTATCACCACAAGGGGATGCAGCCTCATTTCCATGTGTGCACATCTCCCACTAACACCCTCCGACTTGGGAAGTTCTTCACAGAACAACAGCACTAAGCTAGGGACTCTGGACCGACTCATTGGCATTTCCCCAGATTTGACAGTGGCCTCACCGCTGTCTGCGGTGATTGGTTTCCCAAGTCTTGCTCATCTTCTTCACATACCCACCTCAAGATGTCCCTGTTCCCCTGTTACGTGGTTGACCTGCTCACTGTTTTGGGCAGTGTGAGGGACACTGGAGGCTTGAGAATGTCCAGTGTGGCCCTCACATGGTGCAGTCTCTAAAGCTCTTCTTCCTTTACCCCTTTACTCATCTCCTCACTTTTCCTCCTACCCTTCCAGAAAAATGTTACTTAGCAAAATAATGCTTATTTATTAGTGTGAATTTGTCCTCACTTTCTGAGACCCACACTTGATCAACCTAGCTTTAAAACTAACAGGAATGCAAGGTGACCCCTCCCTTGAAGACCAAAACCTCTTGTGTTAAAAAATCGTTATGGTTTTAATTACATTTTTCTCAGATTATTTATTTACCTAACGGTGCCATGTGGCATGTGGGATCTTAGTTCCCCCAACCAGCAATCTAAACCATGTCCTGTGATGTGGACATGGGGAGTCCTAGCCACTGGACCGCTGGTGATTCTCTTTCTCAGGATTCTTGATGTTAAATTTTTGTTTTTCATGTGTCTGTCTTTTACCTGTGTGTCTTGTTTCATTAGATTTCTGTTCATACTTTCCAACTTCTGTTTTGTGAAATTAGGCTATTTTGTCTTATTTTGACATTAGGAAAGCAAGGAAATAACAAATACGTGTTAGATTTCACTCATTCATAAATGTGAGTGGCTATGTTTTCTGCATGGAATTGTAATTCAGAATACTGAAAGTTTGTGTTCTCAATTTTTATACAATGCATAATGTAATGGCCACATACATTATACATGTTTTTGGTAAGTTTCATTTATTAATATATGTTGCCTTCAGATATAATTACACAGTATATCAATCCCTGTTTTGTAGTGTTTGCCAATTTCCCTGGTGAAAATATTCACACCATTACCAGTGTCAAATTGCTAACATAATTTCACTGAAATGGAGTTGGGAAGCATTGCCTGTAACCCACCATTGAATGCTTTTTCCCCCTTATAGGCCCAGTAGCCACAAAATGTTTTAGGAATGTACCTAGTAAACCATAGTACAGTGATTATGAATAGATTTTTCTAATTTGAAAAATCGTTTACTGGTTGTATAGTTGACTTAAATTTTGTGTATGTACATTTAAACATTTTTATGTACATCCTTAAAATCAGTTTCCTTCTGCCATGTTAAACTCATCTTCAACATTATAATTACTGATACAAGGGCCTACTCTACTTTAGTAATAACTGTTTTCAAATATATATATAAATGGAATGACTGTGTTGGACCCTTCCTGTATATTCTATCATTTATCATAATTATACACATTTTTTGTTTGTATCATGATTTACCTAGTCATTTTTAAGTTTTGTAATCGCAGGTTTCACATCTTTCAACACATAACTTCTTAGAATGCTTTTCAAAAATAAACCTTTTTGTAATGCCAGCAATTTATTACTCTAGAATGTATTCTAAATATCAGTGTTTATCCGCACAACCCGAGGGCAGTGTAACAAAAGGTTGAATTTTCACACCCTTTAATGCAGCCTGAATTTACTAACTCATGTACCATAGCACAAAGGATGTGTGACCGAAGTGAGACCTTATTGGGGAAATACAGTGGGACGTGCTGACCCAATACAGCAGGTATGGGTACAGAATTCACAAGCAGTGAATTTTGGGGGCGCCAGGCATGTGATAGGATGCCCAAAATTGTGGTGTGTGGACCAGACACAGTCACACAGTTCTCATAGATCCCGTATGATCAGGTAAGTGCAGATGGGATTAGAAAGACAATCTTTCACATCACTTCAAGTTTGATGCACTGATTGTGTTCAGATTAGTGACTGAGTCACAATTGTGTTATAAGCTGGAGATTCACATCTGTGAGCAGCTTTGTTTAGCAGAGAACTTCGGGTTGGGTTTTTGAAGCTTTATGGGAGGTGTCGTCATTCCTTGAGCCCTTAGCATTTGGACTAAAGTTTGTCAAGGTTCGGTCCCCAGAAGATGTGGGCAAGTTCTTGCTGATTATCTTGCTAGATAGCAATCATTTGGTGATTTATATTTTTCTGGTGGGTAGGAGGAGCAGTGGGGTGATGGGTGAGGGGATTAGGAGGAAGAGCCTTGGAGACAGGGAGAGGTCCACTTTGGATATTCCTAGTCCTTCAGGGTCCCTCACTGTGCTCAGGATAGTGACTGGGACAGTTTGGGCAAGGTATATCCTGAAGTGGGTTCATGAAAAAGATGGGCAGAACCTTGGAAAGAAATCACTGCATACGGCATGTGGTAGAGGCCATTGTCACATCTGGGGTGACACTGAAGACCATGTGTGGCTTGTTAGTTTGGTGCCCCTGTCACTTTGCACAACATCACAACAGGAAACGCGTTTGCACAGAGATGTGAGCTGGGGAAGGTTGAGCTGGAGGCCCAGTGAAGATGTAGACCCCAGAATAAGTAGTTCATGGTTGTGACACAGTTGATGGTGTGCATGCTGGGAAATGCAGAAGAGAAGTCAGTGCATCTGTTTGGTGTAGTGTAAGCACTCATCAAAGGCCTGGCAGCTGTGTGTCCTTGTAGAAGCTATTCAGCTGAGATGCAGACCCGTTCCTCCACAAATTTGAAGAATAATGATAGATTCTGAGCCCAGGGAAGTTTGCATAAATAAATGGGATCATTCACGTTAAAATTATGAATGTTTGTTCCCACTGAAAAGAAAGGTGTGTCCATTGGCACGGGGCTGTGGTATGACTAGGGCTGTTGTGGGGAGGGAGACAGGGTGTCAGGACGTGTACATGGTGTTCTTTGAGTCTCCATTTGGGTAAGGTGGTCATGGGGTACAGAGACAAGACTTCAGTAAATGTGAAGAAATTATGATCTAAAGATAGAACAATCACTAGCTGAGGCCAGGGCAAGAAGGTAGTCATTGACTGATTAGGCCTTACGATAAAGATGAAAAATCAGCCATGTGAGTAGGCTATAGTTGAATCCGACTGGTTGGGCAGGCGATGTTCAGAGAGCAAGAGAACAGCCATTCTGTGTGCCCAGATTATACATCGGTGTTTCTCAGTGAGTTGGGTACAGATTCTGCAGGCAAGAGAGCGTTTTCTGGCTGTACAAAAGCAGTGCTTTCCCTCTTGTCCACCTGCATTAGGTGTGCCTAGTATCTCCTTTCCAGATTCCCAGTCAGGGTGCTTTTTTTTTTTTTTTTTTTTTTAAGGCAAGGCTTTGTTGGGACTTGAGCTGTAGCACCAGAGAGCAAAAACGTGTAACAGGTTCCATTGCTTGGTCTCAGAGGGGCCCTTTCTGACATTTTTATTGTCCTTGAGCAAAGTTTGCAAAATTAATTCAAACTTTTTTTTCTTCTTTTTTTTTGACTGGGACAAGGGGCTTGCTGCATCTTATTTCCTGGAATACCGATTGAACCCAGCCACATGGCAGCAGCGAACATGGTAAATCTTAATCACTGAACCACCAGGGAATTCCCCCAAATGGCTAACACTTCAGGTTGTATGCATTTCAAGAGCAATTGTTCAGTCTCTAAGTGGTGTCAAAGTTTTTGACCCCATGGACTGCAGCATGCCAGGCTTTCCTGTCCTTCACCATCTCCTGGAGCTTGCTCAAACTCATGTCCATTGAGTCGGTGATGCCATCCAACCATCTCATCCTCTGTCATCCCCTTCTCTTGCTTTCGATCTTTCTCAGCATCAGGAATCTTTTCCAGTGAGTTGACTTTTCGCATCAGGTGGCCAAAGTATTTGAGCTTCAGCATCAATCCTTCTAATGAATATTCAGGGTTGATTTCAAGATCACTAGGATAATGTTTGTTTGCTTCCAGTTACCAATGGTGGATGTCAGCTTGAGTTGGCTTTAAGGAGTGAGGCCATGTGCAGACACTTCGGTGGTCAGTAGCATTAAAGACAAATAGTCTTAAGCCCTTCCTCCGGTCCAGAATCTTCCACCCACCTAAGAAGGATCAAGCCCTTCCTCCGCACAGGCAGTTTCTCAGTGCTTCTCCCCTCAGCGGTTTAGCTTTTCTTGTTGGTCTTCTAGTGTGGGGTGCCATTTCTTGAGGCCTTGACACTACATTTCCCAGAAGACCATGTGTTATGATGGCGTTCAACCAATGAAAATGTAGAATCTGGACATTCCTTGGAGGCCAAGCATCCGGCAGTAGACTTCTGGTCTCTTCTTGGCAGGCATTTTGATTGGTGTAGAGATTGTGGTTGAAAGTCTTTGTGTCTCATATTCGTGCATGTCACATTCATGTCTGCTGTACAGTAAAGTGACTCAGTTACATGTATATATATTCTTTTTCTTATTCTTTTTCCTTATGGTATATCACAAGATACATAATATAGTTCTCTGTGCTATAGAGTAGGACCTTGTGCTTTATTCATCCTGTATATACTAGTTTGCACTCCCAATCCTTCCCTCACTCAGCTGCCTCCCACTTGGAAATCGTGTCTGTTCTCTGTGTCTGTGAGTCTGTTTCTTAGATGTATTCATTTATGTGATAGTTTAGGTTCCATATATAAATGATATATGGTATTTTTCTTTCTATTTCTGACTTGCTTCACTTAGGATGATGATGTCTTAAGTCCATGCATGTTGCAGCAAATGGCATTATGTAATTATTTTTTATGAACTCAATAATGTTCTATCGTATACATGTACCCTATTGTCTTTATGCATTCATCTGTCAATGGATATTTAGGTTATTTTCATGTCTTGGCTTTGAAATTTTTTTCTTCCTGTTTTTTCTGCAGTTTTATAACGTCTATTGATGTACAAAAGTTTTTCAGTTTTTTCTTTTTTCCCTCCAATTTTCTTGAGGTTCAGTTGACACATTATATGATGTAACTTAAGGTATAAAGTGGTAATTGTTCTTTTTTTTCAAGTCCAGTTTGTCTATTTTTTCTTTTGTCAATTTTGCCTTTATTGTCATAGGCAAGAATTTATGGCTGAATCCAACATTTTGAAATTTTTCCCTTTTTTTTCCCCTAAGAATTTTGTGATTTTAGCAGCAGCAGCAGCAGCTCTTACATTTAGAATGCCTTTTTGTATATGGTATAAGACTCTTCATTTCATTTTTGTACATGTGGCTATCCAGTTTTTCCAACATTATTTGGTAAAAAGCCTCTCTTTATTGAATGGTAATGGTCTTCTTGTCAGTAATTATTGGATCATATATATGAGGGTTGATATTTACAATCTGAAGTCTCCATTCTATTTCATTGGAGTGGATATATGTCTTTATGCTATTAGCATGCTGTTTTGATTACTATAATTTTATAATATGGTGTGAAATAAGCCTTAAGTGCCTTTCATGAATCCCACTTGGTCATG
The DNA here is from genome assembly GCF_049115385.1 of Moschus berezovskii. Classification (NCBI taxonomy): domain Eukaryota; kingdom Metazoa; phylum Chordata; class Mammalia; order Artiodactyla; family Moschidae; genus Moschus; species Moschus berezovskii. The sequence goes on from NC_142481.1 coordinate 952,223, forward strand.
ATGTATAATTATGTTTAAATAGTTTTTGAATCAGTTTACTGACGCTTTGTGTTTTTGAATTTATGTTCATCAGAGATATTAGTGTATACTTTTTCTTTACGTTTTTGGTTTGATATTAGAGTAATGTTGGCCTCACAGAATTAGATAGGAAGCAGTCTCTCTGTTTCTGTCTTCTGAAAGGAGTTGTAGAGAATTGTATATCTTTCTGAAATATTTGTCATATTTCACCAGTTAACCAATCTGGGCCAATTACATTCTGTTTTGGAAGGTTATTCCTGATACAGTTACTTTAACAGATGTATATATATTTAGATTGTGAATTGTTGTGTGGGCTGTGACAGACTGTATATTTCAAAAAATTAATCCATTTCATTTAGATTATCACATTTATTGTCTTGGAAATGCCCATGTATTTCATTATGTGTATAATGTGCATTATCTCTGTAGGGGATTTTCCTCTTTCTTTCTTTAATTCTTTCTTCTTTTTTTTTTTTGGCTGTGCTTCGAGGCATGTGAAATCTTCATTTCCAAACCAGGGATCAAACTGTCCCCTTCTGTGGAAGTACAAAGGTTTTACTACTGGAACACTGAGGAAGTCCTCCTTTATTTTTGATACTAATAATTTATGCCCTGTCTTGTTTTTGTGATTAACCTGACTAGAATCTTTTTTATTTTATTGGTCATTTTAAGGAACCAACTTTGGCTTTGTTGATTTTTATCTTGAATTTTTAAAATTATTTCTTCCTTTGGATTTTCTCTTTTTCTAGTTTCCCAAGGTGATTGCTTTTAGATCTTAATTCTTTCTAATATATGTATTCAGTGCCATAAATTGCCCTATAACCACTGCTTTCACCACATGCACATTATTTTGAGAAGTGCTGTGTTTATTTCAAGATACTTAAAAATTTACCTTGAGATTTCTTTTTTGACCCTTGTTTTCTTTGGGTTGTTTCATTTCTTCTCATTGTGCGATTTGCCAGCTATCTTTCTGTAACTGGTTCTAGTGTGATTCCATTATATTCTGAGAACAGACATTGTCTGGTTTCTGTTTTTTCAGACTTGTTAAGGTATCATTTTTTGGCTCATGGTGTGCTCTGTCTTGTAAATTTTCCATGTCAGCTTACGATTATTCTTCTGTTAGATGGAGAAGAGTAGTAGTCTGTAGAAGTCCCTATATCCAGTTGGCTGTGCTGGGTCTTCATTTCTGTGCAGGCTTTCCTCTAGTGCAGCAGGAGGGGGTACTCTCTAGTTGTGATGCACAGACTTCTCATTGTGATGGCTTTTCTTGTTCAGAGTATAGGCTCTCAAGCATTTAGGCTTCAGTAGTTGTGGCTCCTAAGTTCTAGAACACAGGCTGTGTAGTTGTGGCACACAGACTTAATTGCACTGTCGCGCGTGGGATCTTCCCAGACCAGGGATTGAACCTGTGTCTCCTGCGTTGGCAGATGGATTCTTTATCACTGAGCCATCAGGGAAGCCTCTGGTTAGATATTAATGTAGTTAATAGCACTTTTTATTGTTTTGAATTCTGTTAATCTCTATCGTTTTTCTTTAATGTATATTTGGGTTTTATTTAAAGTACATTTTGTTGTTTTAAATTTCATTTACTTAAAGATTTATTTTGGCTGTGTTTGGTCTTCTTTGCGGCGCACAGGCTCTGGAGTGTGCAGAGTTAGTAGTTGCAGAATGTGGGCTTAGTTGCTTAGTGGCATGTGGAATTTTAGCTTCCTGACCGTGGATTGAACCAGTGTCCCCTGAATTGCAACGCTGATTCTTTACCACTGGACCACTAGGGGAGTCCTAAAAGGGGTTTCTTAGATAACATATGGTTGAGTCCTGTTTCTGAATCCACCCTGATAATGTCTCTTTTAATTGGTACACTGAGACTATCGATGTTTAGTATATTGATATAGTTTGATAAATACCTACTGTGTTTGTTATCATTTTCTAAAATTGCCCTTGTTCTGCATTCCTGTGTTAGTCTACCACTCCTTCTCTTTTGGTGTTAATTGAGCATTTTGTATGATTTTATTTTCTCTCCTTTGTTTGCTTACCAGCTATATTTGCTTCTCACCATTTTTTAATTTAGTGGTTCTAAAGTTGTGTTATGTATTAACAACTGATTTAAGACCACTTCCATATAATCCTGTATGACTTCATGGGTAGTTTGAATAAATATATATTTGCATCTTGTGGGATCTTACTTCCCCTACCAGGGATCGAACCTGGGCTTCTGGCAGTGAAAAATGTGGGATTGTAACCACTGGGCCACCAGGGAATTCCTACGTAACTAAAAAATATCCTAACTGAGGTGAGGTTCCATGGTTGCCTAGTGGGTAGGACTCCATTTTTTCACTGCTGTGGACCAGTTCACCCCAGCTGTTACCTGTTAGATATGAATAGATATTTTTCCAAAGGAGACATGCTGATGGGAACCTTGTACATAAAAAAACACGCAATATTACAAATGGTAGGGAAAATGCAAGTCAAAATGACAGATACTACATCACATGTTATAACATCTGTTATGAAAAACACAAGAAATAATGCTGGTAAAGATGTGGTGAAAAGGAACCCCTTGTGCAGTTTGTTTTGATCCTTTGTTAAAATTCCAGTCTCTCTGCTTACATTGTCCTTCGAGTTTCAATGCTGTCTGCCCTATCCATTAGTAGACATTAATTAGCTTATTAATCATAATTGTTTAAAATTACCAATATGATCATTCCAGTATATCTGTGGTATTTGATTGTAGTTTTGAAGCTTTGTCTCTTCAAACTCTGTTTTATGGGACACTGTAGAACTTCAGTAGGCTCAATAGTTGCAAAAGAGTTATATCAGTTAGATTCTGCCAGAGCAGTTATGTTTACGTGGGGAGTTGAACTCTTAAAAAAGTTTGTACTCCATCCACCGTACATCCTTTTCTCTGGTTCCAATAGAGATTATTTATTCATTTACTCATTTTAACTTCTTATTTTATATTATAATTCGGTTGATTTACAACGTTGTGTTAGTTTCAGGACACTTTTCATAGTATTTAAAGATTATTTAAATGTTTTTGTAGTATTTGATGTCATGTATTGTGTATTGAGTTCCTCTGAGCCACTGTTACTGTTCTTTTGTCCTAACTTTGTTAGGACTTGCATCATTTTGACTCTTGTAACTGGGAATGGAGAGTCCTTGGGCCTTATGGGATGGACATGACTCTGGTCTCTGCAAAAGAGCTTGGAGATTCTCTGGCCCAGATGAGTGTCAAGTGGGGAAGGACTTGTTATCAGGTCTTTGTTCGTCATACCAGGAACATATGACTTCCATTTTTTGACTAGTGTTGTGGTGCCATTGCCAGTGGCTACAAATGACTTCTCTTGTCTTTCTCTATTCTTGACATTCTGCCAACTTGTCATTTCTACTACTTTACATTCTTAGTCTGACTCCAGCTTGGGATTCATCTCCCACCACCTGTGTAAACCTCATGTGGTCTTCACATTGTTTTCCCTGTGTTACTTGGTGGCAAAATTGTTTATGTCCTCAAACATGCATGTATGCTTGTTGAACTCCAGCTGCGTGTTGCAGCCAGATTTTCAGTGGCATGGATGAACAGTATACTTCTCTACAGTGTCACAAGTCACCAGAGGATGTAGTCCTGATAAATGCATTGAGAGAAGAGTGCTTTGTAGAACATGCCTTTTGCCTTGGGTTACATCCAGTCCTTGTGTCCTAGACATGGAGAGAGCACTTGCTTCCTCAGTTTGACCCCAACTTCATATCCTGAACATGATTCCATGGACCTGTGTATGCTTTCTGCTCCCCATTTTTCCCCACTGCTTCTTTCATGTGACAAATATACAATTGTCGTGATATCATTCCCTCCAATAAAGTCATCTGGAACTTCACCATCACTTGTTTGTTTTCAGGTTCTTGGCGTGGAGTCCAGGAAAAAGAGACACCATCTGAAGAAATCAAACCTGCAGGGGTGTTACAGTTTTGCACATCCAGGGCAGGTTTGTCTCCTGAGAAAATCCAACCCTGTGCGATGTGTATCCCAGTCTTGAGAGACATTTTGCACTTGGCTGAAGAGCAAGGAACAAATGGGGAGCAGAAAGCATACACATGTGCGGCCTGTGGGAAGGAGTTCTATTTCACTGCTAACATTCAGCAGCACGAGAGGCAGCGCGTTAGAGAGAATTCTTTCCTTTGTAATACCGAGAGACCCTCATTTTTAAAGACCTTCACAGTTCACCCAGCAGGGAATTTCTCTACCTACATGGATATTGGGAATGACTTCATGGCCAGCATGGGAGTTCAGCCACAGGCCACTAATACTGGGAAGAAACTGAACAACAGTAAGGAGGGTGAGGTTGTTTTTCACAGTGGAGAAAGCCATCACAGTTTGGGAGAAGGTAAGGTAGTTTCCAGCCACACAGACATTCTTGTAGAGGATGAGAGAGTCCTCATTAGTGAGGCATTTTGTGAGGTAAACAAATGTGAGAAAGCTGGCACCCAAAGAAGTAATCTCATTCAGCATGTGCAAGTTCACACTGGAGAAACGTCTTATAAATGCAGCCGATGTGAAGAATTTTTTAGCCACAAATCCCAAATCCTTTCACATCAGAGCTTTAATTGTGGAGGAACGCTTTATGACTGCAGTGAATGTGGGAAATCCTTTAGCCGAAGGAAATACCTCATTTCCCATAGGAGAATCCACACTGGAGAAAAGCCTTATGAGTGCAAGGAATGTAATAAATCCTTCAGACGAAAGGGGAACTTAATTGAACATCAGAGAGTTCACACTAGAGAAAAACCTTATCAGTGCAAACAGTGTGGAAAATTTTTTGCCCGCAAATCCATTTTCCTTGCACATGAGAGAATTCACACTGGAGAAAACCCTTATGAGTGCAACAAATGTGGGAAAGCTCTTACTACTATCTCTAGTTTCTATTATCATCTGAGAGTTCACACAGGAGAACGACCTTATGAGTGCAATGAATGTGGGAAATCTTTCACTACTTTGTCAACTCTTTCTAATCATCAAAGAGTTCACAGTGGAGAAAGACCTTTTAAGTGTAGTGAATGTGAAAAATTCTTTAGCCGAAAGGAACATCTCAGTGCCCATATGAACGTTCACACTGGAGAAAAGCCTTATGAGTGCAATAAATGTGGGAAATCTTTTACAAGTAGGTCAAACCTTTGTAATCATTGGAGAGTTCACATTGGAGAAAGGCCTTTTAAGTGCAGTGAATGTGGGAAATGTTTTACTAGTAGCTCAAGCTTTCTTCGTCATCAGCGAGTTCACACTGGAGAAAGGCCTTACGAGTGCAGTGAATGTGGGAAATCTTTTGTTGCTTCGAGTGGCCTCCGGTATCATCAGAGAGTTCACAATGGAGAAAGACCTTATGAGTGCAGTGAATGTGGGAAAAATTTTACTGCTCGGTCGACCCTTCGTGATCATCAGAGAGTTCACACCGGAGAAAGGCCTTATAAGTGCAGTGAATGTGGGAAGTATTTTACTAGTAGGTCGAGCCTTCTTCGTCATCAGAGAGTTCACACAGAAGAACGGCCTTACGAGTGCAGTCAATGTGGGCGATCTTTTACGACTCAAACATACCTCTATGATCATCACAGAGTTCACATTGGAAAAGGCCAATGAATGAAGACAGTTCCTCCTCATCCATTGGAAAATCCACATTGGACAAAAGCCTTTTGAGTGCAAGGAATGTGTTAAATCTTTCACCTGTTGGTGCCACTTGATTAAACAACAGAGTTCACACTAGAGAAAGGGCTATATGAATATTGCAAATATTGCTGACAGTGATGTTGAAGAAGTTTGAGGTGGTAACAGAGCTTGAAGAACCTGTACAGCAAATGGACTCTTTCTCAAGTGTAAACTGAGGCACAGAGAGTGTATCATCTGTTTGTGATTTCCCTGGAATGAATAGGCATCTGGGATTCAATGTCAGGTTGCCAGGTTTAGGATTTAGGGAATCTGGTCACTTCTCTCCTGCGCACCCCCTTTCCTCCCCTTGACACACCAGGTTTGAAGACTGAAAGAACAGCTTGTCCATTGTCACCCCCCCACCCTAGGAGCCCAGCTTATACCCCAGCCTCATGCTGATTGGACAGGATTGTCTTCTCTGCCATCCAGCATTGATGTCTTTCATGTGAATTACCACATTATCTACCCATCTAAACCAATGCTTTGGTTCAATTATTATTATTGCCATTTGTGAAAGAAGGGGTGTCTGGTTCAGAGATTTAGAGGGACTTACACAGGAGCTCACTACTGCCACACCTTTCATGAGAATGGTTGCTCTACACTGCAAGTGCTTCTCTTCTGCCCCTTAGAGCAGGGACTCCATTTCCTGTGTCCTGACCATGAGCTACACAGACCTGAAGCCTGGATTAACCCCAGGAACCCCAGCTTCATTTCCACCGATGCACATGTTTCACTAACAGCCTCCCACATGGAAGGTTCTCAGGGACAGTGGCATTAAGCCAGGGACTTTGGACTGGCTCATTTTTATTGCCCTAGGTTTGGAACTGGCTCCACCACCATAAGCAGTGATTGGTTTCCAAGGTCCTGTCTACCTTCTTTATATAGCCACCTCAAGAAGTCCTTGTTGCCCTGTTATATGGTTGACCACTCATTGTTCTGGGCAGTGGCAAAGACACTGAAGGCCTGAGAATGTCCAGTGTGTTCCTCACATGGCGTGGTCTCCAGGATTCTTCTTCCTTTACCCCTTTGCCCATCTTCTCACTTTTCCTCCCACCCCTACAGAAAAAAGTAGCTCAGAAAGTAATGGTTGTTTATTAGTATGAACTTGCCCTCCCTGTCTGATCAGCCTAACTTAAAAACTAGCCCTGAATGCAGACTGACCTCTTCCATGAAGACTAAAACCTCTGAATAAAAAAATCACTATGATTTTAATTGTCTTTCTTCTCAGGATTTTTTTTCCCCTTCACTGTGCCATGTGGCTGTGGGATCTTAGTTCCTTGTCCAGGAATCTAAAATGTGCCCCTTGATATGGACATGTGGAATCTTAGCCACTAGACTGCTGGGGAATTCCCTTTCACTGGATTCTTAATGTTAATTTTTGTTTTTCATGTGTCTGTTTTTCACCTGTGTGTTCTATTTGGGAAAATTTCTATTCATATTTTGGCCTACTTTTGTTTTCTGAGATTTGTTTTCTCTCTTTTTTTGACAAGAAGGAAAGCAAAGAAACATCAAAGACATCTGTTAGATTTCACTCATTCACCAGTAATGTGAGTGAATTTTTTTCTGCATGCAATTGTAATTCATAGTACTAAAAGTATATGTTCTAAAAGCTTAGGTAATGTAATGGCCACATGCATTATACATGTTTTCAATAAATCTGCTTTATTCACATTTGTTACCTTAGTCTTAAGGTCAGACATTTAATTGCACAGTAAATCAAACCCTGTTTTGTAGTGTTTGTTCGCCAGTTTCTTTGGTGTTAATATTCCCATCCTTTCCAGTGTCAAATTGTGAACATAATGTCACTGAAATTGAGTTGAAAAGAATTGCCAGCAGCCCACCATGTATGCTTTTTCCCCCTTATAGGTCCAGTATCCGGAAAATATTGTAGGAATGTAGCTAATAAATCACACTAGAATGATTATTGATAGATTTTGCTAAATTGTTTTAAAAATCATTTACTGGGTGTAGAGTTCATTTAAATTTTATGTATTTAAGATGTTCATTGGACATACTTGTGTACATCCTTCAAACCAGTTTCCTCTTGCCATTTTAAATTTACTTTCAACATTATCATTACTGATGCAGGAGTATAGTCCGCTTTAGTAATGACTGTTTTCAAATATATATATATATATATAATTGGAATGACTGATGGACTCTTCCTGTATCTTATACCATTTATCATATTTATACACATGATCACTTTTTGTGTTTGTGTATCATGATTTACCTAGTCATTCTTAAGTTTTATAATCTCAGGTATCATGTTTTTCAATATGTAACTTCTTGGAATGCATTTCTAAAATGAAGCTTTTTCGTAACTCCAGTAACTAATACAAGAAAGGATTCTAAATATCAGTGTATATCAGCACAGCCTGAGACACAGTGTGACAGTTTGAATGCTCACACCCTTTGACGCAGCCTCAATCTACAAACTCACATAGCATAGAACGAAGGAGGTATGACAGAAGTGAGACCTTGTTGGAGAAATACAGTGGGACGTGCTGACCCCGCACAGCAGGTGTGGGTACAGAATTCACAAACACTCCAGGGAGATTTGGGGCTGGGCGTGTGATACAGATGCCCCACATTGTGGTGTGTGGGCCACACACACTCACACAGTTCTTGTGGATCCTATGTGATAAGGTGAGTGCAGACAGGCTTGCAAAGAACAAGTTCTGACATCACCACAAGTTTGATGGTGCACTGATGGTGTTTAGTTGAAGGACTGGGTCACAAGTGTGTTACAGGTGAAAATTCACACCTGTGAGCAGCTTTGTTTCACAAGAACTTGGGGTTGGGTTTTACAGGCATTATGGGAGGTATCATTCTTCAGCCCTTAGCATTTGGACAAAAGTTTGTCCAGGATGGGTCCCCAGATGTTGGCACATTCCTTCTGGTTATCTTGATAATTAATAATCATTTGGGGATTTACATTTTTCTGCTGGGTAAGAGGAGCAGTAGGTTGATGAGTGAAGTGGTTAGGAAGAACAGCTGGTGCAGAACGAGAAGACCTTAGGATTAAGAGGGAAGGCCAATCTTGTGTGTAGGATATAGTTGATTAAGACTGGTTGGGCCAGGGGAAGAGCTAAAGAACAGCTTATTTGGATGGCCTGAGTATATATTGGTATTTTTCACCAAGTTGGGCACAATCACAAACCACAGGCAAGAAAGCCTTCCCTGGGGGGACCAAAAGTAGTGCTTTCCCCCTTGTCTACCTGCTCAGGCCTGCTCAATATCTATCTATATTCAGGGTCCTGGCTGACATTGTTTTTTTTTTTTCTTCCTCAGACTAGGAAGAAAAACGAATAACAGGTTCCCTTGCTGGCTCTTTGAGGGGCCCTGTCTGACATTTTTAGTGTCCCTGGCCAAAGGTTACAGAATGACTTTTTCCCCTGGCTGCGCAAAGGCACTTACTGGATGTTATTTTTTGGACCAGTGCTTGAACCCAGACACATGGTGGGAAACACCAAGTCCTAATTACTGAACCACCAGGGAATTCCCCAAAATAGCTTTAACACTTCAGGCTGCATGCCTTTCAGAAGCATTAGGATAATATTCATTAGCTTCCAGTTTCCACTGGATGTTAACTTGGGTTGACTTTTAGGTGTCTGAGACCATTTGCAAACACTTCAGTGACCAGTATCATTAAAAACAAATGTTCTTAAGCCCTTCCTCCTGCCCTGGATCCTCTGCCTGCCTAAGGATTGAGCACCTCTGTCACAACAGGTAGTTTTTCAGCTCTCCTACCTCAGTGGTTTTCCTCTTCATTCTTCCAGTGTTGTTTTTCAGTTGCTCAGTCGTGTCCAACTCTTTGCGACCCCATGGACTGCAGCACGCCAGGCTTCCCTGTCCTTCACCATCTCCTGGAGCTTGCTCAAAGTCACGGTCCATAGAGTTGGTGATGGCCATCCAACCATCTCATCCTCTTGTGCCCTTATCCTCCTGCCTTCAGTCTTTCTCAGCATCAGGGTCTTTTCTAATTAGTCGATTCTTCGCATCAGGTAGCCAGAGTATTGGAGCTTCAGCATCAGTCCTTCTAATGAATATTTAGGATTGACTGGTTGGATCTCCTTGCAGTCCAAGGGACTCTCAAGAGTCTTCTCCAACACCACAGCTCAAAAGCATCAGTTCTTTGATGTTCAGCCTTCTTTATGGTCCAACTCTCACATCCATACATGACTACTGGAAAAAACATAACTTTGACTAAGTTGCTCCACAGCATGTGGGGTTAGTTCCCTGATCATGGATTGAACCAGTGTCCCCTGTATTGTAAGACAGATTCTTAACCACTGGGCCACCAGGCAAGTCCTAAAGTGGGTTTCTTGAAGACAACATATGGTTAAGTTCTGCTTCTGGATCCATCCTGAAATATTTCTTTTAATTGATGTACTGAGACTATCCATGTTTAGTATATTGGTGTATACTTGGATTATTAATTAATACTGTATTGATAGTATACTTGGATTAATATCTAACATATTTGTTATTATTTTCTAAAATTGCCCTTGTTCTTTTTTAATTTTTTTTTTTCATTTTCATTTTTTGGCTGTGCTGGGTCTTGGTTGCTGCCTGGACTTTCTCTGCTTGCAGAGAGAACAGACTACTCTCTAGTTATGCAGGCTTCTCATTGCCGTGGCTTCCCCTGTTGTGAATCTTGGGTTCTACGGTGCATTGTCTTCAGTAGTTGCTGCTTTGGGGCTCTAAAGCACAGGCTCAATAGTTCTGGTGCACGGACTTAGTTGCTCTGTGGCATGTGGGATCTTCTGGGATCAAGGGTTGAACCTATGTCTCCTGAATTGACGGGCAGATTCTTTACCACTGAGCCACCAGGGAAAAAGCCCTGCCCTTGTTCTCTGTTCCTTTGTTAATCTACCACTCTCTTTTTTTGTGGTGCTAATCAAACAGTTGTATGATTTTATTTTCTCTCCTTTGTTAGCTTATCAGCTCTATTTGCTTCCATTTTTTAATTTAATTGTGCTAAAATTTGTATTATGTATTTATAAATGATTAAGGAGTGCTTCCTTATGCTATATGGTTTCATGGGTAGTTTGAAAATATATGTATTTCTATATAATACACAGATACAACACATATATATATACATGTATGATCCTGTGGTTTTTTATTGAAAAGTATTCATGTATAAGTGGACCCAAGTATTTTAGAACCTGTGTTCCAGGTTTACCTGTACTGATTGATTATACTTACTTGTTGAATCTTTAAATCAATACCACCACCACCAATCAGATTCAGATAAAGGATTAGTGGTTGCCAGATCAGGGTAAGGAGGGTAGATGAAATGAGTTGAAGGGTGTCAGAAGTTACACACTTCTAGTTTATAAGGTAAATCCTGAGGATGTAATGCACAGCCTAGTGACTCTAGTTAACAAGATTCTGTTTTATATTTAGAAATTTCCTGAGAGCATTCCTGGTGGTCTGGTTAAGAATCTGCCTGCCAATGCAGGAACAGGGGTTCGATCCCTGGTGCAAGCAGATCCCATATGCTGTGGAGCAACTAAGTTCATGCGCCGCAACTGCGGAGTCTGCCTGTTGCAACTACAGAAGCATTCCTGCCTCAGAGCCTGTGCTCTGCAACCAGAGTTGTAGTAAGAAGCCGACGCATTTCAACTAGAGAGTAGCGCCTGCTTGCCGAAACTAGAGAAAGCCTAAGACCAGCAATGACGAACAAGAGAAGCCATAAATAAAGAAACGAAAAAAGAAATTGCCAAAGGAGTAGATCTTAAAAGTTCTCCTCGCACACACAAAAAAATTGCAGTCAGAGTTTCTGAGTTCTGGAAGTATACTTTCTTACCATATCACAGGTCCAGGAAGTGTGTTCCTGGTAAAAACCATTGACAGAGGAGTGAACTGTAGAAGCCGCCTTTCACCTTCAGCCACCTCCAGTCCTGTCCTGCGTTTGATGAGATCAGATGCTTCTAAGTTTTACCCCAACTAATTTCCAGAACACAGTCCTGTGGAGTGGTTCTTTCACTTGTCAGAATTTATGGTTGAATCCAACATTTTAAAAGTTTTCCCTGTTGTTTTCCCCTAAGAATTGTGTAACTTCATCTCTTACATTTTGACCTTTGATATATTTTGAATGCCTTTTTGTATATGGTATTGGGTAGGACTCTAACTTGATTCTGTACATGTGGCTATTCAGTTTTTACAACACTATTTGTTGAAGACTCTATTGAATAGTAATAGTCTTGTCAGTAATTATTGGATCATATATTATGAGGGTTGATCTTTATAATCTGAAGTCTATTTCACTGGAGTAGATATCTGTCTTTATGCTATTAGCATGCTGTTTTGGTTCCTATAACTTTTAATATGGTGTGAAATAAACCTTAGGTGCCTTTCATGAATCCCACATGGTCATGATATGTAATTCTGTTTGTATAGTTTTTGAAGCAGTTTGCTGATGCTTTGTGATTTTTGCCTTTATGTTCATGAGAGCTATTGGTGTATATTTTTTCTGCATGTTTTTGGTTTGGTATTAGAGTAATGTTGGCCTCACAGAATTAGCTAGGAAGTAGTCCTTATGTTTCTGTCTTCTGAATTGTATATTTTCCTAAAATGTTTGTCATATTTCACCAGTTAACCAATTTGGGCAAGTTGCATTCCCTTTTGGAAGATTACTTCTTATTGATTCAGTTACTTTAACAGATATATACCTATTTAGATTGTGTATTGTTGTGTGGGTTTTGGTAGACTGTATCTTTCAAAAAATTGGTCCATTTCATTTAGGTTATCACATTTATGGTCTTGGAGATGCCTGTATATTTCAGTATACCATTTAATTTCCATTCTGTGTAGTGGTTTTTCCTCTTTCTTTAATTCTTCCTCTTTGTCTCTCTTTTTTCTTTTCGCTGTACCTCCAGGCATGGGAGATCTTTGTTTCCAAACCAGGGATCAAACTGTCCCCTGCAGTGGAAGTACAGAGACTTTACTGTTGGAATACTGAGGAAGTCCTCTTTTATTTTTGATATTAGTAATTTATGTCCTGTCCTGTCTTGTTTCTGTGATTACCCTGATGAGAATATTTTTTATTTTATTGGTCATTTTAAGGAACCAGCTTACTTTGTTTGTCTTTGTTATTTTTCTTTGTTGATTTCTTAAATGATATCTTTTCTTCCTCCTTTGCATTTAATTTTCTCTTTTTTCTAGTGTTCTGAGGTGATTGCTTTTAGATCTTAATTTTTTTCTAATATGCATTCAGTCCTATAAATTGCTGTATAACCATTGCTTTCACTGCATGCACATATTTTGAGAAGTGTTGTGTTTATTTCAAGATACTTAAAACTTTACCTTGGGATTTCTTGTTTGCTCTGTTTTATTTGGGTTGTTTGATTTCTCATTGTTGTGCGATTTTTCTGGTTCTAGTGTGATTCTACCATGATCTGAGAACAGACATTGTCTGATTTCTGTTGTTTCAGATTTGTTAAGGTGTTTTTTTCTGGCCCAGGATGTGCTCTGTGTGACTACTCTGCTATTAGACGGAGTAGACTTGTAGTCTGTAGGTGTCCAGATACCCAGTTGACTATGCTGGGTCTTCATTGTTGTTCAGGACTTTCCCTAGTCACAGCCACTGGGGGCTACTTGCCAGTTATGGTACACAGACTTCTGATTTGGTGGCTTTTTTTTTTTTTTTTGAGCACAGGCTCTCAAGCATTTAGTCTTCATTAGTTGTGGCTCCTGGGCTCTAGAGCACAGTCTCACTAGTTGTGGCGCATGGACTTAGTTGCCCTGCCACATATGCGATCTTCCTGGACCAGGGATTGAACCCGTTTGTCCTACATTGGCAGGCTGATTCTTTACCACTGAGCCACCTGGGAAGCCTCTAGTTAGATATTAATATAGTTACTAACATTTTTATTTTGAATTCTGTTAATCTCTCTCTATCCTTTTACTTTAATGTTACATGCATGTTTTTATTTAAAGTGGGTTTTGTTGTTTTAAAATTTTATTTTTTAAATATGTTTTTAGTCCGCACTGGGTCTTCATTATGGTGCACAGGCTCTGGAGTGTGCAGAGTCGTTAATTGTGGCCTACAGGCTTAGTTGCTGTGGCATGTGGGTTCGTGACCATGGATTGAACCAGCGTCCCTGTGTTATACTTCGAATAGTTAACCACTGGACCACCAGGGAAGTCCTATAGTGTGTTACTCAGAGACAACATATCGCTGAATCCTGTTTCTGGAGCCACCCTGATACCTTTCTCTTCATTGGTACACTGAGACTATCGATGTTTAGTATATTGATATAGTTTGATAAATATCTAATGTATTTGTTATCATTTTATAAAATTATCCTTGTTCTTTGTTCCTGTGTTAGTCTGCCATTCTTTATTTTTTGGTATTGGTAGAGCATTTTGTATGATTTTGTTTTCTTTCCTTTGTGAGCTTACCACCATTTGCTTCTTTTCATTTTTTTATTTAGTTGTGCTAAAGTTTGTGTTATGTTTTCAGAATTGATGTAAGACCACTTCTATATAACATTATATGACTTTATGGATAGTTTGATATATATATCAGTTCAGTTCATTTCAGTTGCTCAGTCATGTCCGACTCTTTGCGACCCCATGAATCACAGCACGCCAGGCCTCCCTGTCCATCACCAACTCCTGGAGTTCACTCAAACTCATGTCCATCGAGTCAGTGATGCCATCCAGCCATCTCATTCTCTGTCGTCCCCTTCTCCTCCCGCCCCCAATTCTTCCCAGCATCAGAGTCTTTTCCAGTGAGTCAGCTCTTTGCATGAGGTGACCAAAGTATTGGAGTTTCAGCTTTAGCATCAGTCCTTCCAATGAACAATATATATATATATATATATTTTTTTTCATCTTGTACCCTTATGGCAGAAAGGGAAGAGAAACTCAAAAGCCTCTTGATGAAAGTGAAAGAGGAGAGTGAAAAGGTTGGCTTGAAGCTCAACATTCAGAAAACAAAGATCATGGCATCTGGTCCCGTCACTTCATGGGAAATATATGGAAAAACAGTGGAAACAGTGTCAGACTTTATTTTTTTGGGCTCCAAAATCACTGCAGATGCTGATTGCAGCCATAAAATAAAAAGACGCTTACTTGGAAGGAAAGTTATGACCAACCTTGATAATACATTAAAAAGCAGAGACATTACTTTGCCAACAAAGGCCCGTCTAGTCAAGGCTATGGTTTTTCCCATGGTCATGTATGGATGTGAGAGTTGGACTGTGAAGAAAGCTGATCGCCAAAGAATTGATGCTTTTGAACTGTGGTGTTGGAGAAGACTCTTGAGAGTCCCTTGTACCGCAAGGAGATCCAACCAGTCCATTCTAAGGGAGATCGATCCTGGGTATTCATTGGAAGGACTGATGCTAAAGCTGAAACTGCAATACTTTGGCCACCTCATGTGACGAGTTGACTCACTGGAAAAGACTCTGATGCTGGGAAAGGTTGGGGGAGGGAGAAGAAGGGGACGACCGAGAATGAGATAGCTGGATGGCATCACCGACTCTGTGGACATGAGTTTGAGTGAACTGCGTGAGTTGGTGATGGACAGGGAGGCCTGGCGTGCTGTGATTCATGGGGTCGCGGAGAGTTGGACACGACTGAGCGACTGAACTGAACTGAATGTCTTAGTTCCCTGACTAGGGATCAAACCTGGGTCCCTGGCAGTGAAAGTGTGATGTCATAACTGCTGGCCCATCAGGGAATTCCTTCATAACTAAAAAAATAATAACTGAAGTTCCATGGTTGCTTAGTTGAATAGGACTCTAGGCTTTCATTGCCATGGACTAGTTTGAACAAGGTATTATCTGTTAGATCTGAAAAGATATTTTTCTGAATGAATCATGCAAATGGGAACTTGTATGTTTAAAAAAAAAGTTCAGTATCACAAATGGTCAGAAAATGCCAATCCAAATGACAGTGAGATACCATGTCACACCTGTTCTAATGTCATGAAAAAGAAAAGAAATAATGTTGGTTAAGATGTGGTGACAAGGAACCCCTTGTGCACTCTTGGGAGGTGTGTACATTGTTGTCACCACTATGGAATAGATCATGGAGAATCCTTACAACATTAAATAAGGAACTACAGTATGATCCAGCAATTCCAAGTCTGTGTATTTATCCATAGAGAGTGAAATCATTGTATCAAAAAGGTATCTATACCCCATGTTTATTGTTGCATTTTTAACACTATCCAAGTGATAGAAACAAGCTGAGTGTTCATTGATGGATGAATGGATAACAAACATCTGGAATATATGGAATATTATTCAGCCCTAAAAAAGAAGGCCGTTTTGCCATTTGCAATTTGTGTGTTTGCTTTACTATTTCTTGAAAACCAGCTACCTGTTCCACCCAGATTTTCAGATATATAGGATGTACGGTATACTTCTGCACAGGTCACCAGAGG
Organism: Moschus berezovskii; assembly: GCF_049115385.1. Lineage (NCBI taxonomy): Eukaryota > Metazoa > Chordata > Mammalia > Artiodactyla > Moschidae > Moschus > Moschus berezovskii. Next base: position 968,341 of record NC_142481.1, read on the forward strand.
ATGTGGTCCTGGTCAAAGCCATTGACAGAGGAGTGAGTTATGCAGCATGCTTTTCACCTTGGGTCACATCCAGTCATGTGTCCTATGCTTGGTGAGAGCAACTGCTTCCTCAGTATGACTCCAACTTCATACCCTGAACACGATCCCATGGACCGCTTCTTTCATGTACCAAACGTACAGTTGTGATGGTGTCCTTCACTCCAATAAAGTCAACCGGATCTTCACCATCACTTGTTTGTTTTCAGGTTCTTGGCGTGGAGTCCAGGATGAAGAGACACCATCTGAACAGAGCAAATCTGCAAGAGTGTCACAGTTTTGCACTCCCAGGGCATGTTTGTCACCTGAGAAGACCCAACCTTGTAAGATGTGCATCCCAGTCTTGAGAGACATTTTGCACTTGTCTGAAGAGCAAGGAACAAATGGGGAGCAGAAAGCATACACATGTGTGGCATGTGGGAAAGAATTCTATTTTACTGCAAACATTCAACCGCACCAGAAGCAGCACGTTAGAGAGAATCGTTTCCTATGTAATACTGAGAGACCCTCATTTCTGAAGACCTTCACAGTTCACCCAGCAGGGAATTTCTCTACCTACATGGATATTGGGAATGACTTCATGGCCAGCATGGGAGTTCAGCCACAGGCCACTAATACTGGGAAGAAACTGAACAACAGTAAGGAGGGTGAGGTTGTTTTTCACAGTGGAGAAAGCCATCACAGTTTGGGAGAAGGTAAGGTAGTTTCCAGCCACACAGACATTCTTGTAGAGGATGAGAGAGTCCTCATTAGTGAGGCATTTTGTGAGGTAAACAAATGTGAGAAAGCTGGCACCCAAAGAAGTAACCTCATTCAGCATGTGCAAGTTCACACTGGAGAAACGTCTTATAAATGCAGCCACTGTGGAAAATTTTTTGCCTATAAATCCAGTTGCCTTGCACATCAGAGAGTTCACACTGGAGAAGGGCCTTATGAGTGCCCTGAATGCGGGAAATCTCTTGCTAATAGGTTGACCCTCTCTTATCACCTGAGACTTCACACTGGAGAAAAGCCTTATAAGTGCAATGAATGTGGGAAATCTTTTCCTGCTAGGTCAAGCCTTCGTCATCATCAGAGAGTTCACACTGGAGAAAAGCCTTGTGAGTGCAGTGAATGTGGTAAATTGTTCAGCCGGAATGAGCATCTCAGAGACCATAAGAACATTCACTCTGGAGAAAAGCCTTTTGGGTGCAATAAGTGTGAGAAATCTTTCACTGGTAGCTCCAATCTTCGTCATCATCGGAGAGTTCACGCTGAAGAAAGGTCTTATGAGTGCAGTAAATGTTGGAAATCTTTTACCAGTAGGTCCGGCCTTCGTTATCATCAGAGAGTTCACACTGGAGAAAGGCCTTATGAGTGCAGTGAGTGTGCAAAATCATTCACAACTCAGTCAACCCTTTCTAATCATCAGAGAATTCACAGTGGAGAAAGACCTTTTAAGTGCAGTGCATGTGGCAAGTTTTTTAGCCAAAAGGTACATCTTAGTGCCCATATGAATGTTCACACTGGAGAAAAGCCTTATGAGTGCAATAAATGTGGGAAATCTTTTACAAGTAGGTCAAAACTTTGTACTCATTGGAAAGTTCACATTGGAGAAAGGCCTTTTAAGTGCAGTGAATGTGGGAGATGTTTTACTAGTACCTCAAGCCGCCTTTGTCATCAGAGAGTTCACAGTGGAGAAAACCCTTATGAGTGCAGTGAATGTGGGAAATCTTTTGTTGGTTCAAGTAGCCTCCGGTATCATCAGAGAGTTCACAATGGAGAAAAACCTTACGAGTGCAGTGAATGTGGAAAATCTTTCGTTGGTTCAAGTAGCCTCCAGTATCATCAGAGAGTTCACAATGGAGAAAGACCTTATGAGTGCAGTGAATGTGGGAAAAATTTTACTGCTCAGTGGACCCTTCGTGATCATCAGAGAGTTCACACTGGAGAAAGGCCTTATAAGTGCAGTGAATGTGGGAAGTATTTTACTAGTAGGTCGAGCCTTCTTCGTCATCATAGAGTTCACACTGGAGAAAGACCTTATAAGTGCACTGAATGTGGCCGATCTTTTACTACTCAAACACATCTCTGTGATCATCACAGAATTCACACTGGAAAAGGCCTATGAGTGCAATGAATATGGGAAAACAGTTAAGCAAAAACAGTGCTGCTTCATCCATTGGAAAATTCATACTAGAGAAAAGCCTTGTGAGTGTCAGGAATATGTTAAATCTTTCACCCGAAGGTACTACGTGATTAAAAATCAGCGAGGTCACACTGGAGAAACAACTTTATGAATACTGCAAATATTTCTGGCAGTGATATTGAAGAAGTTTGAGGTGATAACAGTGGGAAGAACCTCTGGAGCAAATGGACCCTTTTTAGAGAGGAAACTGAGACACAGAGACGCTGGATCACCTGTTCGTGATCTCCTTAGGATGCATAGGGATCTGGGATTCCATGCCAGGTTGCCTGCTGTAGTTTTCGGTGAGTCTGCTCACCGTTCACCCCAGGTTTGGGGACTTGAAGAACATCTTGTCCATCCTGACCCTTCTGCCACCCCACCACACACACACACATTCACCACCCCATGAGCCCTGCTTATACCCCAGCCTCATGCCGATTGCACAGGATTGTGTTTTCTCTGGAATCAGCATTGATTACTTTTCTGTGGATGACTCCATTTATCTACCCATCTGAACCAATGCTGTGATTCAGTTTTTATCATTGTCTCTTGAGAAAGAAGGGCTGTCCAGCTCAGAGAGGCAGAGGGACTTCCACAGGAGCTCACTACTGCCACACCTTTCATGAGAGTGGTTACACTGCACATGTCCACTGGCTTCTCTTCTTCCCCTCAGAGCAGGCACTCCATCTATTTTCTATGTTCTGACCATGAGTTAGGCACACCTGAAGCCTGCATTGACATCAGGGGCCCCAGCTTCATTTCCACCGTTGCACATATCCTACTAACACCGTCCCACTTTGGAAGTTCTCCAGGACAGCAACAGTAAGCCAGGGCCTCTGGACTGCCTCATTGTTATTTCCCCAGGTTTGACACTGGCTTCACCTCTATATGCAGTGAATGGTTTCCAAGGTCCTGTCCATCTTCTTTATATACCCACCTCAAGATGTCCCTGTTACCCTGTTTTATGGTTGACCTGTTCACTGTTTTGGGCAGTGTGAGGGACCCTGAAGGCCTGAGAATGTTCAGTGTGGCCCTCACATGGCATGGGCTCTTTTCCTTTACCCCTTTACCCCTTTAACCATCACCTCTCTTCTCCTGTCCCTCCAGAGAAATGTAACTCATGATTATATGTAAGAACTTGTCCTCCTTCCCTGGGTCCACACTTGATCAACCTAGCTTAAAAGCTAACACTGAAATCAGGGTTGACTCTTCCCATGAAGACTAAAACCTCTGTATAAAAAAAATCATTATGATTTAATTGCTTTTTTCTCAGGATTTTTTTTTCTTGACTGTGCCACGTCCCTATGCAATACCCCTGTCCAGAAATCTAACCTGTGCCCTGTGATGTGGACTTGTGGAATCCTCACCACTACACTGCTGGCAAATTCCCTACTCAGAATTCTTGATGTTCAGTTTTTGTTTTTCATGTGTCTGTTTTTCACCTGTGTGTTCTGTTTGGTAAAATTTCTATTCATATTTTTGCCTATCTTTGTCTTCTGAGATTTGGCTATTTTCTTTTATTTGACAAGAAGGAAAGCAAAGAAACAACAAAGATATCTATTAAATTTCACCAATAATATGAGTGACTTTTTTCCTGCATGGAATTCTAGTTTGGAATATTGGAAGTTTATGTTCTCAGTGTTTATACTGTTTGTAGTGTAATTGCCACATACATCATATGTTTTTGATAAGTCTGCTTTATTAACATATGTTACCTATTCTTAAGACATTTAATTACACTGTAATTAAATCAAGCCCTGTTTTTTAGTGTTTAGTCATTTCCCTGGTGTAAATGTTCATACCATTACCAGTGTCAAATTGTGAACATAATGTCACTGAAATGGAGTTGGAAAGCACTGCCAGTAGCCCACCATTGTATGGTTTTTCCCCCTTAAAGGCCCAGCAGCCGCAAAATATCTTAAGAATGTAGCTAGTAAACCATAGTAAAATGATTATGGACAGTTTTTGCTAAATTGTTTTTTAAATAGTTTATTCAATGTATATTTGATTTAAGTTTTACATATTTAGAATGTACATTTAGACATACTTGTGTACATCCTTCAAACCAGTTTCCTTCTGCCATTTAAACTTTATCTTCAACATTGTAATCACTGGTGCAAGAGTATGTTCTATTTTATAATGACTTTTCAAATATATGTACAAATGGAATGACTGTGTTGGACCCTTCCTGTATCTTATATCATTTCTCCTATTAGTACACATTTTTTGTGTTTGTGTATCATGATTTACTTAATCATGTTAAAGTTTTATAATCGCAGGTATCATGTCTTTCAATTCATAACTTGTTAGAATGCATTTCTAAAATAAAAGAAGCCTTTTCATAATTCCAGTAACTAGCAAAAGAAAGAATTTTAAATCTCAGTGTATATCAGCACAACCTGGGATACAGTGTGACTCAGTTTGAATGCTCACACCCCTCGATGCAGCCTGGATCTACTAACTCATGTGCCATAGCACAAAGGATGTGTGACAGAAGTGAGACCTTGCTGGAGAAACACAGTGGGAGGTGCTCACCCCACATAGCAGGTGTGGGTACAGAATTCACAAACACTCCAGGGAGATTTGGGGGCCAGGCATGTGATACAAATGCCCCACATTGTGGTGTGTGGGCCACACGCACTGTCACAGTTCTCATGGATCCTGTGTGATAAGGTGAGTGCAGACCGGCTTGGAAAGAACAAGCTCTCCTACGTCACTGCAATTTTGATGATGCACAGATAGTGTTTAGTTGAAGGACTGGGTCACAAGAGTGTTACAGGTGAAGAATCACACCTGTGAGCAGCTTTGTTTCACAAGGACTTGGGGTTGGGTTTTACAGGCATTATGGACGGTATCATTCTTCAGCTGTTAATATTTGGACTAAAGTTTGTTAAGGATGGGTCCCCAGAAGATGTTGGCACTTTCCTGCTGGTTGTCTTCCTAATTAATAATCATTTGTTGAGTTATGTTTTTCTACTGGGTAGTAGAAGCAGCAGTGGGGTGATGGGTGAGGGCATTAGGAAAAAGAGCTTTGGAGATAGAGAGTCTGACATTTTTAGTGTCCTGACCAAAGCTAACAAAATGACGTTTTCCCCTGGCTGCGCAAAGGCGCTTGGTGGATCTTAGTTTGCACCAGCGGTTGAACCCAGACCCATGGCTGGGAACACACCAAGTGCTAATCATTGAACCACCAGGGAATTCCCTAAAATAACACTTTTAAGGCTGCATGGCTTTCAACAGAAATAGGATAATGTTTATTTGCTTACAGTTTCCGCTGGATGTCGGCTTGAGTTGGCTTTAAGGAGTCTGATGTATGTATGCTAAGTCGCTTCAGTCCTGTCCGACTCTTTGTGACCCTGTGGACTGTAGCCCTCCAGCTCCTCTGTCCATGGGATTCTCCAGACAAGAATGCTGGAGTGGGGAGCCATTCCCTTCTCCAGGGTGTCTTCCGGATCCAGGGATCGAACCTGAGTCTCCTACAGCTTCTGCATTTTTTAACCACTGAAGCACTGGGGAAGAAACCAGAGACCCTGTGGAAACACTTCAGTGATAAGAAGCATTCAAGACAAATTATCTTAAGCCCTTCCTCCCTCACTGGATCCTCCTCCCACCTAAGAAGGATGAAATACCTCCCCCACCACAGGTAGGCTATCGGCGAGCCTCCCCCAGCGGTTTCGCTTTTGGGGCTAGGGGTGGGGGTTCCCTTGCTTGAGGCCTTGGCATACATTACCCAGGAAACCTTGCGCTAAGGCTACGGTCATCCAATGAACGTGCAGAAGCGGGGCGTTCCCTGGAGACCGACATCCGCTAGTGGGACTTCTGGTGTATTCCCCGCGGACATTTTGATTGCTGTAGAGTCTGTGGCCGGTCAGAAGTCCCGGTGTCTGGTGTTGGGAGCGAAGTAAAGGGCCAAGAAGGAAGAGAAGGCTCTGTGTTCGAACAGTAGCGGGTCTTAGGGTCTGGCACATCGCCGGCTTCGGGGAATAACCCGGCGGAATCCAAATGAGTCCTTGGAGTGTCTCTTCTGCTGCGCTGAGGGAACCAGCTGAGGTAAAGGCCGCGTGCTCCGGCTTCTTCCCTGGCCGATTCCCGACCCGAATATGAACTCCCCGAGTGAGAGGCTGCTGGTCCAGGGCAGTGAGGCCTTCAGGAGTGGTGTCCCTATTTCTGATGACCAGTGTTGTGAGGTGTGAGTGAGACTTGGAGATACAACTGAAGCGGGGAACCTGGAGCCCGTCCTGTTTCTGTGGGTGACAAGGTTTGAGGCCATGCTGCACCTGGAGTGGCAGATGAGAGTTGGTACTTTTTTCTTAGGGCCTTGGCCGTGGTGGAGAGTTTTGAGCACCGGAAGGACAGGGTCTGGATCAGGCTTTTAAACATTCTCTGAAACCCGTTGACTGGAAGAACAGAGTGTAGGGGGAGATAAGGACTTTGAGGCGGAGCGAAGTCGTGGGTTTTCCTTGGGCACAGCTGTGAAAAGGGGTATCGATGGGGACAGTGTCACAGTGAGACGTTAGCCAGTCACCTGGCTGTGGTACGGCCAGAGGGCCAGGGAACGCCTGAGCCGTTGATCACCTCCAGGGTCACTTTCCTCCTTGGGCCAGTTTCACAGATTGCTAGGGCTGCAGAAGCAATTTTGGTAAATGCTTCCCAGCCCCTCACTTTTTCTAAACACCCCCCACCCCCACATTCTCTGCATTTGAGGTGCATTTAAGGGGCTTTTCATCTGCTATTCTGCCACTCTTGTTTGGGGACTTTGGGGAACCATATTCTCTGGGTCATGAGATCAGACTGGGTTCTCTGGAGACGGTGTGGAAGTTTCTTCTTGAATTGGTACCAGTACATGGAAGGGCTTTTAGGTGCGTCTGAGCTGGTTTAGGTCAATGAAGGTCTCATTGTTTTCTGGTGTGGGTGAACAACAGGAAAGAGCAGGATGTCAGCTTCAAATGATTGCCTGTGTTTTCTGAAGGTTCAGGTCAAAGGAGGAAGGTTCTTGCACCCAGGTCTTCGGAGGCTCGATCTGACTGGGCCGGGGGGTGGGGGGGATGTGTGGGAAGATGGATGGTGGGTTTTCAAGAATGAGACTGTTGATGGTTTTATTTGTCCCTGTTATACCAGGGTAGTGTGACCTTTGAGGATGTGGCCGTGTACTTCTCCTGGGAGGAATGGTGTCTTCTTGATGAGGTTCAGATACACCTGTACCTTGATGTCATGCTGGAGAACTTTGCACTTGTATGCATGCTGGGTAAGGCCTGCACACTCACCTTCCTCCTCTGAGCTGGGGTCTGCCTTTCTCCTTTTTCCCAGGGACAGCTCTGTCCTTGTGACAACTGGACAGTGGACTCTGTTTTCAATTTATTTCTTTGTCTTCTTCTTCCTTGGGTATTAGTTGCGGCAGGAGGTATCTTTGTTGTTGCAAGGGGGTTCTTTCCTTGAGGCGTGCAGTCTTCTCTCTAACTGTGGCATGTACAGACTCCAGAGCTCTCGGGCTTACTTGCCCTTCACTGTGGGAGCTAGTTCCCAGACCAGGAATTCAACCCATGTCCCCTGCATTGCAAGACGGATTCTGAACCACTGGACCACCAGGGGAGTCCCCACTACTTTCTTGCTAAATTGTTTGGTTATGTGTTGAGATTATTATGGCAAGGCCAGAGTACATCCCAACACTGGTAACTCCAAAGTTGCTGCTAAGGATTCAAGGTCAGTAGTCTTTTGTTGTTTTTAAGTTTATTGCCATATTGTGTTCAATACAATATTTAATTTTGTGTTAATTTCTCCTGTACAGGGAAGTGACTCAGTTATACATATATATATATATATTCTTTTTCTTTTCCCTTATGGTATATCACAAGATATTGACTACAGTTCCCTGTGCTATAGAGTAGGACCTTGTGCTTTATCCATCCTGTATGTACTAGTTTGCATTTGTTAATCTCAAACTCCCAATACTTCCCTCACCTACCTACCTCTCACTTGGCAATCACAAGTCTGTTCTCTATGTCTGTAAGTCTGTTTCCTAGATGTGTTCATTTATGTAGTATTTTAGATTCCACATATAAATGATATCATACGGGATTTTTGTTTTTACTTCTTACTCATTTCACTTTTAGAATGATAATGTCTAGGTCCATGCATGATGCTGCAAATGGCATTATTTAATTTTTTATGGCTCAGTAATATTCCATTATGTATATGTACCACATTTTAATCCATTTATCTTAGGTTATTTCCATGTCTTACCTTAGGTTATTTCCATGTCTTGGCTAATGCGAATAGGGCTGCTATGAACATTTGGGTGAATGTATCTTTTCAAATTATAGTTTGTACTGGGTATATTGTACCAGAAGTGGAATTGCTGGATCATATGACAACTAGTTTGTTTTTTGAGGAACCTCCATACATTTTTCCATAATGGCTGTGTTAATTTACATTCCTACAAACAGTGTAAGAGACTTCCCTTTTCTCCACACCATCATCAACACTTGTTAATTGTAAACTTTTTAATTTTGGCCATTCTGACAGTTTTTCGGTGGTACCTAATTGTAGTTTTGATTTGCATTTCACTGATAATTAGCAATGATCCAGCGTCATTTCATGTGTGTATTGGCCATCTGTGTGTATTCTTTGGACAAAAGTCTGTTTAGGTCTTCTGCTCTTTTTCCCAGTGCATTGGTTGTTTTTTTTTTTGTTATTGAGTTGTATTGCTGTTTATATATTTTGGAAATTAAGCCCTGTCAATTGTGTCATTTCCAGATATTTTCTTCCAGTTAGTATGTTCTCTTCATTTTGTTTTTGGTCTCCTTTGTTGTGCAAATAAATGCTTGTAAGTTTGATTCGGTCCCATTTGTTTATTTTTGCCTTTATTTCTGTTTCCTTGGGAGACTTTCAGGGTTAGTAGTTTTGCTGTCCAACTGATAGATCCCTCCTTGCTTGCCCTCTCTTTGTCTGGGTATCTGTTTAAATGCATGGTGTGTATGTTTTTCTCCATTCCTGTACCTGACATGTTTTTGTTGCTGACTGTACAACAGACTGTTGTCACTGACGTGGTCAGTACTGAAACAGACCTTGAGACATTTATGCAAAACTTTTTCAAGGTTCTGATTTCTCTATATCTGCACTGGCATTTGCTATTTTGTGTAACTTTTCAATTTTTTTTCAACTCCTTTTTCCATTTCTTAATCAGGTTTTTTTTTTTGGTTGTTGTAGACTACTATTCTACAACATATATTCTTTCTGGTATACATGTTTTTGAAATGTTTTCTCCTGATTTCTTCTGTGATGTTTATAGTGTCTGTTAATGTACAAGTTTTTCAGTGTTTTTGTTTTTGCTCCAGCTTTCTTGAGGTACAGTTGACACATTATGTAATATAAGTTGGGCTTTCCTGGTGGCTCAGTGGTAAAGTGGAGAAGGAAATGGCAACCCACTCCAGTATTCTTGCCTGGAGAATCCCACGGACAAAGGAACCTGGTGGGCTACAGTCCATGGGGTCGCAAAGAGTCACACGACTGAGCGACTAAAACACACCAACACACACACAATGGTAAAGAATCCACCTGCAATGCAGGAGCCACAGGAGACATACACCTGAGTCAGAAGGAACCCCTGGAGGAGGGCATCGCAACCCAATCTAGTATTCTTTCCTGGAGAATTTCATGGACAGAGGAGCCTGGCGGGCTACAGTCCATAGGGTAACACGGAGTCAGACATTACTGAAGCAACTTGGCACACAGGCACATGATACAAGTTAACATATAAAATGGAAATTGTTCATTGCTTTGAAGCCCATTTTGACTATTTTTTCTTTTGTTGATTTTGCCTTTATTGTCATAGGCAAGGAATCATGGCTGAATCTAACATTTTGAAAGTTTTCCCTTTTTTTCCCCCACCTCAGAATTTTGTAATTTTAGCGACCTCATGAACTGTCACCTGCCAGGCTCCTCTGTCCATGGAATTCTCCAGAACAGACTGGAGAGGGTAGCCAGCTGTTCCCTTCTCTAGGGGACCTTCCCAACCCAGGAATCGAACCCAGGTCTTACCGACTGAGCCACCAGGGAAGCCCAAGAATACTGGAAAGGGTAGTCTATCCCTTCTCCAGGGGATCCTCCCGACCCAGGAGTCAAACTGGGGTCTCCTACATTACGGGCAGATTCTTTACCAACTGAGCTACCAGGAAACCCCATATGGTATTAAGTAAGACACTAATTTCATTCTTTTACATGTGGGTATCCAGTTTTAACAACTCTGTTTGTTGAAAAGAAAGTGAAAGTGAAGTCGCTTAGTCGTGTCCAACTCTTTGCGACCCCATGGACTGTAGCCTACCAGGCTTCTCTGTCCATGGGATTTTCCAGACAAGAATACTGGAGTGGGTTTCCATTTCCTTCTCCAGGAGATCTTCCCAACCCAGGGAATGAACCCGGGTCTCCCTCATTGTAGGCAGAGACTTTACTGTCTGAGCCACCAGGGAAGTACCTAACAACCTATTTGTTGAAAAGACTCTCCTCATTGAATGGTATTGGTCTTGTCAGTAATTATTGGAGCACACGTTATGAAGTCTCTGTTCTGTTTCGCTGGAGTGTATATCTGTCTTTATGTTATTAGCATGCTGTAGTTATTGTAATAATATACATCTTACATACCATTCCTTAATCCCACTTGGTCATGATGTATAATTCTTTTTATGTAGTTTTTGAGTCAATTCAGTGATACTTTGTATTTTTGCATCTGTGTTCGTGAGAGATATTGGTGTATACTTTATTCTTCGTGTCTTTGGTTTGGTGTTAATGTTGGCCTCACAGAATTAGTTAGGAGCAGTCCTTTTATTTCTGTCTTCTGAAAGCCGTTGTAGAGAATTGTGTATCTTCCTGAAGTGTTTGTCATATTTCACCAGTTAACCAATCTGGGCCAATTGCATTCTGTTTTGGAAGGTTATTCCTTATTGAGTCAGCTACTTTAACAGATGTACACCTATTTAGAATATAGATACTTTTGTGGGTTTTGGTAGACTGTATTTTTCAAGAAACTGTCCATTTCATTTAGGTTATCACATTTATGATCTTGGAGATTCCCATTTATTTCATTATTATCCTTTAATGTCCATTTTAAGGAACCAGCCTTGACTTTGTTGGTTTTTCTTTGTCGATTTTTTAAGTTATTTCTTTTCTTCTTCCTTTGGATTTAATTTTCTCCTTTTCTAGTTTCCTAAGATGATTGCTATTAGATCTTTCTTCTTTTCTAATACAGTGCATTCAGTGCTATATATTGCCCTAAAACACTGCCTTCACTACATACACATATTTCAAGAAGTATTGTGTTTATTTCGAAATACTTAAAAATTAATCTTGATATTTCTTCTTTGACCCATGTTTTATTTGGATTATTTTCTCAGTATTGTGTGATTTTCCAGCTATCTTTTTGTTATTGGTTCTAGTATAATTTCACCATGCTCTGAGAACAGACATTGTATGATTTCTGTTGTTTGAAATTTGCTGGGGTGTGTTTTCTGGCTCGTGATATGCTCTGTCTTGTGAATGTTTCATGTCAGATTAAGACTATTCTGCTGTTAGATGGGGAGAAGGCAATGAATGGCAAGCCACTCCAGTACTCTTGCCTAGAAAATCCCATGGATGGAGCAGCCTGGTAGGCTGCGGTCCGTGGGGGTCACTAAGGGTCGGACACGACTGAGTGACTTCACTTTCACTTTTCACTTTCACACATTGGAGAAGGAAATGGCAACCCACTCCAGTGTTCTTGCTTGGAGAATCCCAGGGACAGGGGAGCCTGGTGGGCTTGCATCTATGGGGTCACACAGAGTCGGACACGACTGAAGTGACTTAGCAGCAGCAGCAGCAGCAGCAGCTGTTAGATGGAGTAGACTAGTAGTCTATAAAAGTCCATAGTGAAGTGAAGTGCAAGTCGCTCAGTCATGTCTGACTCTTTGTGATCCCAGGCTCCTTTGTCCATGGGGCAGATTCTTTACCAACTGAGCTACCAGGGAAGCCCATATGGTATTAAGTAAGACACTAATTTCATTCTTGTACATGTGGGTATCCAGTTTTAACAACTCTATTTGTTGGAAAGAAAGTAAAAGTGAAGTCGCTCAGTCGTGTCCGATTCTTTGCGACCCCATGGACCGTAGCCTACCAGACTTCTCTGTCCATGGGATTTTCCAGGCCAGAACATTGGAGTGGGTAGCCTTTCCCTTCTCCAGGGGATCTTCCCAACCCAGGGATCGAACTCAGGTCTCCCGCATTGCAGGCAGATTCTTTACCAACTGAGCCACAGGGTAAGCCCATAGAAGTTCATATATCCTGTCAATTGATGATTTGGGGAGGTTGACTCCTTTGTCACTGTGTCATTTTCTTTATTCATGATAGCCTTGCTTAGGTGAAATTTGGTTGGCTATTTGTTTATTTTGCTGGGTCTTTATTGATGTGCATACTTCTCTCTAGTTGTGGAAAGTGGAGTTACTCTCTAGTTGAGGTGCTTGGGCTTCTCACTCTGGTGGCATTTCTTGTTGAGGAGCACAGGCTTTAGAACATTTGGGCTTCAGTAGTTGCAGCTCCTGGGATCTAGAGCACAGGCTCACTAGTTGTGACTCACAGGCTTAGTTGCTTCACCCCAAGTGGCAGCTTCCCAGACCAAGGATTGAACCCAAGTCTTCTGCATTGGCAGGCGGAATCTTTACCCCTGAGCCACCAGGGAAGCCCTGCCCTTGTTCTTTGTTCATTTGTTAGTCTATCACTCTTTCTGTGGTGTTAATTGAGCATTTTGTATGATTTTATTTTCTCACCTTTATTAGCTTATCAGCCCTATTTGCTTCTTTTTTTTTAATTTAGTTATGCTAAAATTTGTATTATGTGTTTAGAAATGATTTAAGATTCCTCCCATATAATGCTATATGGCTTCATGGGTAGTTTATATATATACACACACATGTATATTATCCCCCCGCTCTGTCAGTCTTGCGGGATCTTAGTTCCCTGACCAGGCATTGAACCTGGGTCCCTGGCAGTGAAAGCCCTGAAACGCCGGAATTCCTACCTCATAATTTTAAAATATCCTTACTGAAGTTCTGTGGTTACCTAGTGGATAGGACTCTGGACTTTTCACTGCTGTGGACCAGTTCAAACAAGCTAGTATCTGTTAGAGCTGAGAAGACATTTCTCCAAATAAGACATGCAGATGATAACCTTGTACATAAAAAAAGCTCAATGCCATTAATGGCTGGGAAAATGCAATATTAAAATAGCATTGAGATACCACCTCACACCTGTTATAATGTCTGTTAGGAAAAGACAAGAAATAATGCTGAGGAAGATGTGAAGTAAGGGGACATCTTGTGCACACTTGGGGTGAGTGTACATTGTTGCAGACACTGTAGAATAGAGCATGGAGAATCCCTGCAATATTAAATAAGGAACTACAGTATGATCCAGCAATTCCAGCTCTGTGTATTTATCCAGAGGAAGTGAAATCATCCTATCAAAAAGATACCTGTACCCCATGTTTATTGTGGCATTATTTTACCCTATCCAAGAGATGGAAATGAAGACAGTTTGCAACCACATAGAAAGACCTTGAGGGCATTATGCTGAGTGAAATAGGTCAGAGAAAGACAAATACAGTTCTTCCTGTTTCCTCAGAGCTTTGGTCCCAGCATAAGTGCTTATACTGATATCTGCGGATGCGCAAATTCTGTAGTCACACCACTGATTCTGAAATTTTCACACTTGTAGATTCATCTAACTACAGATCATGTAATGCCATGTAAATTTACTGAAAAACAGCCATGTGCGAGAGGACCCAATCTTTCATAATCCATGTTGTTCTGTGTTTATCTGTAGTATGTGATTATACATATACAATAAATCTTTAAAACAACAATAACACCAAACTCTGATATAGACAAAGGATTAGTGATTGCCAGAGTGAGGGAAGTAGGGCAGGTGAAATGTCTGAAGGGTGTTGGAAGTTATAGACTTATAGTTTTAAGGTGAATAAATCCTGAGGATGTAATATACAGCATAGTGGTTGTAGTTAACTAGATTGCAGTTAGGACTTGTATCAGATAGGACTTGTATCATTTGTAACCCATGTTGTTATTCAACTGGGAATGGGAGTCCTTTGAGCTTCACAGGATGGACATGACTCTGGTCTCAGCAAAACAGCTTGAAGATTCTCTGACCAAGATGAATGGCAAGTGGGGAAGGGCTTGATACCAGGTCTGTGTTCAAGTCATACCAGGAAGATATGACTTCCATCCTTTGACTACTGTTGTAGTGCCATAGCCAGTGCCTACAAATGACTTCTCTCGTCTTTCTCTATTCCTGACATTCTGCCAACTTGTAGTTTCTGCTACTTCCCATTTTTAGTCTGACTCTAGCCTGGGTTTCATTGCTTCTCTCCTCTATAAACCACTTATCTCATGTGGGGTTCACACTTGTTTTCCTTGTGGTACTTATTGACAAAAATTTTTATGTCCTTAAACATGCATGTATGCTTTACTGTTTCTTGAACACTAGCCACTTGTTGCAGCCAGATTTTCTGGGGCACTCGTGTTCAGTATACTTTTGCACAGTGTCCCCAGCCACTGGCAGATAGGTTTTGGTAAAAGCCATTAACAGAGGAGTGAATTGTAGAGCACGCCTTTCACCTTGGGTCCCATCCAGTCCTTATGTCCTGTGCCTGATGAGAACAGCTGCTTTCTCAATTTGACTCCAACTTCATGTCCTGAACATGATTGTATGGACTGTTTCTTTCATGTGGCAGAGGTACAATTGTGATGGTGTCATTCCCTTCAAGAAAGTTAACCAGAACTTCACCATCACTTGTTTGTTTTCAGGTTCTTATCATGGAGTCCAGGATGAAGAGATACCTTCTGAACAGAGTGAATGTGCAGAAGGAGTGTCACAAATTAGGACCCCAAGGACCATTTTGTCCCCTGAAAAGGCCCAGCCCTGTAAGATATGTGTCCCAGTCTTGAGAGACAGTTTGCATTTGGCTGAAGAGGAAGGAACAGATAGGACACAGAAAGCCTACTCATGTAGGGCATGTGGGAAAGAATTTTGTTTTCCTGTAAACATTCAACAGCACCAGAAGCAATACATTAGAAAGAAACCCTTTCAGTATGATATGGTGAGATCCTCATTTTTTAAAAGCTGCACAATCCATGCAACAGGGAATCTCTCTACCAACATGGAGATTGGGAATGACTTCAAGGCCAACATGGTAGTTCAGCCACAGGCCACTAATACCAGGAAGAAACTGAACAACAGTAAGGAGTGTGAAGCTATTTTTCACAGTGACAGAAGCTATCAGAACTGGGGAGAGGGCATGATGGCCTCCAGCCACACAGACATAGTTGTTCAGGATGAGAGAATTCTCACTACTGAAGGGTCTTGTGAGTCCAGCAAAGTTAGGAATGCCGGCACCCAAAGAAATAGTGTTACTCAGCACCAGAAGGTTCACACTGGAGAAAGGTCTTTTTAATGCAGCCATTGTGGAAAATGTTTTACCCACAAGTCCGGTTTTCTTGCACAGCAGAGATATAACTGTGGAGGAATGTTTTATGATTGTACTGAATGTGAGAAATCCTTTAGCCAAAGGAAATACCTCATTGCCATAGAAAACTCCACACTGGAGAAAAGCCTTTTGAGTGCAAGGAATGTGATAAATCTTTTACCCAAAAGGGCAACTTAATTGAACATCAGAGAGTTCACACTGGAGAAAAGCCTTATCAGTGCAACCAATGTGGAAAGTTTCTTGTCAGCAGATCTAGTTTGTCTGTGCATCAGAGAGTTCATAGTGGGGAAAGGCCTTATAAATGCAGTGAATGTGGGAAATCTTTTATTACTAGGTCTGCCCTCTATTCTCATCTGAAAGTTCACACTGGAGAAAGACCTTTTGAGTGCAGTGAATATGGGAACAACTCAGTGCCCATATGAATGCCTATATGAATCTGTCCATGGGATCTGTAAAATCTCTCAAACTGAGGGATTATAGTAGAAACTGGGTAAGTTCTCTCCAATGCAGTTTTCTCTTTCTGAATACCCAGCTTCCCTTCTGCTTGAGTTGAATGGTATAAATGTGTTTTACACAAAAGAAAATGGGCAGAAATGACTGTGAAGTTGCGTCGGAACATGGTTAGGTCTGAAAATTAAAACTAAAACAGGAGAAAAGCGTATAAATGTTACTGAATTTTTCCACATACATCAGCGCCTTCACATGAGAATGAAAACCTGAAGAACTGAAAAGAGTGGCAAGGTTTGTTTTATACATTTAGACCAAAAAAAATTAACTGTTTTAAAAATGAAAAAAACTAGGGGTTTTGGCTGCTTCTGCTGCTAAGTCGCTTCAGTCGTGTCCAACTCTGTGCGACCCCATAGATGGCAGCCCACTAGGCTCCTGGTCCCTGGGATTCTCCAGGCAAGAATACTAAAATGGGTTGACATTTCCTTCTCCAATGCATGAAAGTGAAAAGTGAAAGTGAAGTCGTTCAGTCGTGCCCGACTTAACGACCCCATGAACTGCAGCCTACCAGGCTCTTCCATCCATGGGATTTTCCAGGCAAGAGTACCGGAGTGGGTTGCCATTGCCTTCTCCTATAGGTAGTAAATTGGTTAAAAAGTAACAAGGTATGTTAATACAGTTTTCTCCGCTGTGAATTCTCTGTCTCTAGTGATTAGAATGTACCCACTGGTACAGAAAAGGACCTTTCACCTGGGAGATTTATCTACTTTCAGGGAAGCAAGATGTGGGGGTGATGGGAGGTAGGAATGGGGGGAAGTCAGAGTGAGCTTCCCTAATTCAATGGGTTTTTCACCTCTTTGAGTTTGAGTTATCCAGTATGCCAAGGGGCCAATTTTTGAGGTACTGTGTCCTGAATTCAACAAGGTCAACAAGAAAAAGCGTTAGGAATACACACACGCCCACAATACACACACCTACCCAGGCAGTACCCAGCCTGTCCCCCTGTGAGTTGATACTTCCAGGGAAGTGCAGCGATCCCACCAGTTACATTATAAGAGGTTGTGACGCCCTCTACTCTCTTACAAGTGATTTTCTTTCTTTCCCCTCTATATTTTGGCCCTGATGTGGGATCTTAATCCCCTCACCAGGGATTGAACCTATGCCCTCTGCAGTGGAAATGTGGAGTCTTAACCACTGGACAGCCAGGGAAGTCCCCCAGGTGATTTTCATCTGTTCCTTTATGTAACTGTTGACTGTTGGTCTCCAACAGCTCTTTACCTCCTTGGGTTTCCCCACTTCTTAGGGTTGCTTTTCCAGACACCCCTGAATTGGAGAAGACCTGGGCAGGGGGTTGGGGGTCATTGTGGGCCTCTTGGTTCCTGTCTGGGCTTTTCAGGTAGACCAGAGCCCAGGGATGTAGGGGGAACCCCACAAGGGTTAGTCCACTGAAACTCTTCCTGCTCCCCTCTTCCACATGGAGCTTGATGAGGACTTTTCCTCCCTGCCCCCCCTCCCCTCTCAGAGGGGACGATGAGAAAGGAGGTAAGCCAGGTGGGGTACAGAGTGGGGAATGGGGCCGCCGCAGACTCCCAGAGACATCTGGAGTTGGTGGTGCCCCAGGAGGGTTATTTAGGAAGGACCCCTAGACTGAGAACCCTCTCCCATCCCATAGGCGGTATCCCCCACCCTCACTCAGGCTGTGGAGTAGTGACTGGATCCTAGACACAAAATTCAGAGTGTTTGCCCTAAGCTGAGCCCTGCCTTTTCACCACTGTGGCCCTGGCTCCTGCCCAGGTGTGCACCCCCAGGTCACAACCTTGAGTAACCCGCTCCAATTGGGTCCAGAGGCTGCACCAAGAAGAGCAAGAAAGAAAAGGAGCTTTGCCCACTTTCGAGGAACTCAGTTCTCTCTGGGACTCCCCCACCTCCAGAGTCCCAGTGTGGGGAGCCAGCCTCAGGGCTGTGCCCTCTGCACTGTAGCCAGCACATCCTCTGGAAGGTCCCCCAAGACAGGAAGCCACCCAATCAGGTGGCCCTGATCTAATCTTCCTGGATTCCTGGGGACACCATGGCCTTGAACCATGCCCCTCTCCCACCTCTCCTCACCTTTAGGCGCTTGATCTCTGTCCTGAGGCAGAGACAGCTTGGAGGAGGACAGAAAGGGGCCTGACTTGCACAGAGAGTTCCCTGGGGACCTGCAGGCAGTTTCTCTGCCCTGGAGGACCCTGCAGGGACCGAGGTGCCAGTGGTGGCCCAGAGCCAGACTGTGTGGTGCATACAGACAAGGGGCAATAAAGCCGGCCCTAAAGGAAGAAGGCAGCTTGATAAATGAAGGTACATAGATGTCTTACACACACACACGTATCTGTATACCAAGTATGACTTTACTTTTATGAAACAAAAATAAACTTGTATCTGAATATATATGTCTAGTTGAGGGTTGCAGCCATGTGCAGAAAGTAAAACATACCATGCTGCAGGAACCCTCCTGTTCTGTTGGTGGGAATGTAAAATTGGTATAACCATTATGAGGAAGAGCATGGGGGTTCTTTAAAGAACTGTGTTTACAACTACCCTATGATCCACTAACCCCACTCCTCAGCATATATTACAGAGAAAACCATAATTTGAAAAGATACTTGCACCCCATTCCCATTGTTCATTACAGAGCTATTTACAATAGCCAGGACATGGGAGCAACCTAAATGTCCATCGACAGAAGAGTGGATAAAGAACGTGGTATACATATAATGGGATATTACTCAGCCATTAAAAATAATGAAATAATGCCATTGGCAGCATTATGCGTTGTCATATTGAGTGAAGTAGGTCAGAGAAAGACAAGTATATGATACCAATTATATGTGAGGCCTTGGTACAGATGAACTTATTTACAAAGCAGAAATGGAGTCGTGATGTAGAAAACACGTTTATGGTTACCCGGATGGGAAGCAGGGGAGAAATTGGGAGATTGGGATTTACATATACACAGTATTAAATGTAAAATAGATAGCTAGTAAGAGCTCACTGTATAGCACAGGGAACTTTATTCAGTATTCTATAATAACCTATATGAAAATATTAAAAAAGTGGATATATGTATAACTTATAAGTCAACTATACTCCAATAAAAATTTAAAAACAAGAAAAAATATACCGTGGTGCAAGCTTTGTGTTTTTCTTTTTAAGATTTATTAATTTTTTTGGCTGGTCATTGTTGTTCACATGGTCTTTCTCTAGGAGAAGAGCAGGGTCCACCCTTCATTGCAGTGCGAGGGCTTCTCATGGTAGCTCTCTTGTTGCCAAGCACAGGCTGTAGGGCTCAAGGGCTTCAGTCTGTAGAGTGTGGGCATGTAGCATCTTCTCAGATCAGGGATCAATGGGTGTTCCATGTATTGCAAGGTGGATTCTTAACCACTGGGCCATCAGGAATGCCCCAAACTTTGTTTTTGTACCTGAGACTTTTCACTTTCTTTTTCACAAGTTTATATACTGAGGTACACTTTTATTAACAGTCACCATTTTCATATTTCATTCATTTGAAGTTGCAGTGTATATTGAAGAATAGGGCTTCCCTGGTGACTCAGACTGTAAAGAATCTGCCTACCAATGGAGGAGACCCGGGTTTGATCCCTGGGTTGGGAAGATCTCCTGGAGAAGGGAGTGACAACTCACTCCAGTAATCTTTCCTGGAAAATTCCATGGACAGAGGAGCCTGGCGGGCTACAATCCATAGGGTTGCAAAGAGTCAGACACGACTGAAGCAACTGAGTCCACAAACAGATTGAAAAACCTTACAGTTGCCCAGCTTCAAGACCAAAGAGCCCAGAGACAACAGTGGTTTAATGGACAGGGATCTTACCCAAAGCAAGGTCCTGAAGAGATACACCTAACATGGTCCACAGACAGCAGGTAGGATGTGTCAGTAGTCTCTCTCTCTCTTTTTTTTTTTTACTGGGCATGAGAGGGAGATTACCTGCTTTAGGGGGGATTGACCTGAGGTTGACTCATTGGTTCTCACGGAAACCAGCAGAAGAGCACACCACTCCCATCCTCTTTGACATACTGTCAGTGTCACTAACTGGGGCTAGAGCAAGAAGATAGAGTTTGTACTATGCGTTTACAATTAATGGATGTCCAATTCCATATAACACTATGGCTTCCTGGGTAGTTTGCATATTTGGCTGTGCTGGTTCATAGTTGCAGCACCTGGAATCTTCAATCTTCATTGCAGCTTGCAGGATCTTTAGTTTGCGGCATGTCGTATCTAGTTCCCCAAGCAGGGATCGAACCCAGGCTCACTATGTAGGGAGTGTAGAATCTTAGCCAGTGGGTCACCAGGGAAGTCCCTGAATACCTTATTTTCTTAATAATTTTGTTTTCATTTTTATTTTTTATTTCTTGGGTACACTGGCTCTTCATTGCTTTGCATAGGGTTTCTTTAGTTGTGGTGAGTGGGAGCTCCTCTTCCTTGCAGTGTGTGTGCTTTTCATTGCTATGGATTATCTTGTTGCAAAGCATAGGCTCTGTGCACGTGGGCTCAGTAGTTGGGGCTCACAGGCTCTAGAGCTCACGCTTGGTAGTTGTAGTGCATGGGCTTAGTTGCTCCCTGGCAACAATCTTTTAAACACCAGCTACCTGTTGTAATCAAATTTTCTGGAGCCTGGGTGTACAGTATACTTCTGAACAGTCACAGGTCACCAGCAGATGTGGTCCTGGTAAAAGCCATTGACAGAGGAGTGATTTGTAGACATGCCTTTCGCCTTGGGTTACATCTAGTCTTTGTGTCCTGGACATGGTGAGAAGAGCTGCTTCCTCAGTTTGACTCCAACTTCATATCCTGAACACAATTCTATGGACTGCTTCTTTCATGTATCATGTACAGTGTGTGTCATTCCCTTCAATAAAGTCAACAAGAACTTCACCATCACTTCTGTGTTTTCAGGTTTTTGGTGTGGAACCCAGGATGGAGAGACACCTTCTGAACAGAGTGAATCTGCAGAAGGAGTGTCACAGATTAGCACTCCCAGGGCAGGTTCATCTCCTGAGAGTGTCCAGCCCTGTAAGATATGTACCCCAGTTTTGAGAGACATTTCACATTTGACTGAAGAGCAAAGAAATATTAATAATAGTGGACAGAAAGCATACACATGTGGGGCATGTGGGAAACAATTCTTTTTCACTGCAAACATTCAACAGCACCAGATACAGCACATTGGACAGAAATCCTTCCAATTTGGTATGAGGAGCCCCACATTTTTGAAGAGCTGCATGATGCATGCAAGAGAAAATCTCTCTCCCAACATGGAGATAGCAAACAACTTTGTGGCCAGCATGGAACTTCAGCAACAGGACACTAGTACCAGGGAGAAACAAAGCAACAGTAAGGAGTGTGAAGCTGTTTTTCACAGTGGAAAAAGTCATCAGAGCTGGAAAGAAGGCAAGATAGTTTCCAGCCACATAGACATACTTGTTGAGGATGAGGGAGTCCTCACTAGTGAAGGGTTTTGTGAGTTCAGCAAACATAGGAAAGCCAGCACCCAAAAAATTAACCTTATTCAACACCAGAAAGTTCACACTGAGGAAAGGCCTTATGAATGTAGCCAATGTGGAAAATTTTTTAGCCACAGATTCCGTTTCCTTGCCCATCAGAGAGTTCACTGTGTAGCAAGGCTTTATGACTGCAGTGAATGTGGGAAATCCTTTAGCCGAAGGAAGAATCTGACTGCCCATAGGAAAATTCACAGTGGCGAAAACGCTTATGAATGCAAGCAATGTAATAAATCTTTCACCCAAAAGTTCAACTTAATTGAACATCAGAGAGTTCACACTGGAGAAAAACCTTATCAATGCAGCCAATGTGGAAAATTTTTTGCCCATAAATCCAGTTGCCTTGCACATCAAAGAGTTCACACTGGAGAAAGGCCTTATGAGTGCAGTGAATGTGGGAAATCTCTTACTAATAGGTCATCCCTCTCTTATCATCTGAGACTTCACACTGGAGAAAAGCCTTATGAGTGCAATGAATGTGGGAAATGTTTTACTACTAGATCTATGCTTTGTAATCATCAGAGAGTACACAGTGGAGAAAGACCTTTTGAGTGCAGCGAATGTGGAAAATTCTTTAGTCGAAACGAACAACTCAGTGACCATAAGAATGTTCACACTGGAGAAAAGCCTTATGAGTGCAATAAATGTGAGAAATCTTTTATTAGTAGCTCCAGTCTTCGACATCATCGGAGAGTTCACACTGGAGAAAGACCTTATGAATGCAATAAATGTTGGAAATCTTTTACTGGTAGCTCCAGCCTTCGTTATCATCGGAGAGTTCACACTGGAGAAAGGCCTTACAAGTGCAGTGAATGTGGGAAATCTTTTGCTGCTAGGACTGGGCTCCAGTATCATGAGAGAGTTCACAGTGGAGAAAGGCCTTATGAGTGCAGTGAATGTGGGAAATCTTTTACTGGTAGCTCCAGCCTTCGTCATCATGAGAGAGTTCACAGTGGAGAAAGGCCTTATGAATGCTGTCAATGTGGGAAATTATTTTCTGGTATTTCCAGCCTTCTTTATCATTGGAGAGTTCACAGTGGAGAAAAACCTTATGAGTGCAGTGAATGTGGGAAATCTTTTATTGATAAGTCAAGCCGTCGTCGCCATCAGAGAATTCACAGTGGAGAAAGAAGGCCTCTTTGAGTGCAGCGAATTTGGGGAATCATTTACTCAAATACAGCTTCTCCATATCCATAGGAAAATTCACATTGCAGAAAAACTTTATGAGAGCTAGGATTGTGATAAGTCTTATCCAAAGGTGCCACTTGAGTAAATATCAGAGAGTTCACATGGGAGAAAGGGCCTTATGAATATAGCAAATGTGGACAGCAGTGATGTCGGAGGAGTTTGAGGTGGTAACGGTGGGAAAAACTGATGTAGTTACTGTGCATCAAATGGAGCCTCTCTTTTGTGGAAACTGAGACAAAGAAAGTATGCATCATTTGCTTGTGATCTCCCAGCAATGAACGGGGATCTGGGATTCAGTGTCAGGTTGCCTGGTTCAGGGTTTGAAGAGTCTGGTCACTTCACTCCTTACCCCCTGCCCCACCCTCAGGTTTGGGGACTAAAGAACACCTTGATTATCCTGATATTTCTTCCCTCCTTAATCATCCTGCCCCTTGAGTCCTGCTCATACCCCAGCCCCATACTGATGGACAGGAGTATCTTTTTTTCTGGCATCCAACATTGATGCCTTTCATGTGAATGACATTTATCTACCCAACAAAACTAATGCTGTGATTCTATTATTATTTGCTGTTTGTGAAAGAAGGGGTGTCCAGCTTAGAGAGGCAGAGGAACTTCCACAAGAGCTCACTACTGCCAGACCTTTCATGAGAGCAGTTCCTCTACACTGCACATGTGAACTGGCGTCTCTTCTGTCCAGCAGAGCAGGGCCTACCGTGACACCTTTATTTCCACCAAGGCCCCCCAGTGCACATTTGCTTCCTATAAACACTCCTGTTTGGGAAGTTCTTCACTGGGACAGCAACACTAAGGCAGGCACTCTGGACTGGGTCATTGGTGTCACCCCAGACTTGGCACTGCCTTCACCGCCATATGCAGTGATTGGTTTCAGATATCCTGTTCATCTTTTCATATACTCACATTAGGTGTCCGTGTTGCCCTGTTATGCAGTTGACTCACTCACTGTTCTGGGAATTGTGAGGGACTCTGAGAGACTAATTGTGGCCCTCACATGGCCTGGTGCACAAGGCTCTTCATAATCCCTTTACTCCTTGCCTCACTGCTTTCTACCACCACTTCCTGAAAAATGTAAGTCACCAGCTAATGATTGTTAATCAACAAGAACCTACCCACCTCTCTTTGGGACCTACACTTGAGCAACCTAGCTTAAAAACTACGACTGAATGCATGCAGACACCTCCAATGAAGACTGTAAAACCCACTGTGAAACCATTTTAATTGCATTTGTTTCAGGATTCTTGATTTGAGTTTTGTTTCTTTTTCATGTGTCTATTTTTTTTTTAACTTGTGTATCTTGTTTGGATGAATTTCTATTTGTATATTTTGTCTTCCTTTATTTTGTTAGATTTGGGTATTTTTTTTTCTTGACAAGTAGATCAGCCAAACATCAAACACATCTGTGAGATTTCACCCATTCACCAATGGTGACCAAAGTCAGTGACGTCTTTTCTCAGTGTAATTGTAATCTGGAATACTGAAATACTCTATTTTTTTCTCAATTTTATACTTTGCATAGTGCAATGACCATATACGTTATACATATTTGGGATAAATCTGAATTATTAACATATGCTACCTCAGTCTTAAGTCCAGACTTTCAGTTACATAGTAGATTAGCCTCTGGTTTGTAGTGCCTGCCAATATCTGTGGTGTAAATATTCCCACCATAGCCAAAGTCAAGTTGCCAACATAATGTCACTGGAATTGGGAAACATTGTCAATAGCCCACCATTGTCTTCTTTATGTACCATTACAGGTGTGGTAGCCACAGATAATTTTAAGAATGTAGTTCATAAACCACAGCAGAATGATTATAAAAAGAAAAGTTTTGTATATTTGATTTAAAAATGGTGTCATGGATGTGGAGTTGACTTACAATAAATGGCATCACCGACTCTGTGGACGTGAGTTTGAGTGAAGTCCGGGAGTTGGTGATGGACAGGGAGGCCTGGCGTGCTGTGATTCATGGGATCGCGGAGAGTCGGACACGACTCAGCGACTGAACTGAACTGAACTGAAAGTGTACAAAATTTTTTGTGTAATATATAATTCTAGATATGTGATTAAATAACTTCTTAGAATACATTTTTCATTAAAATTTTTTTTTGGCTGTAGTTGCTCTTTTTTGCTGCTTAAGGCTATTTTTAGTTGTGGCACAGAGAGCAGACTCTAGTTGCAGTGCTTGTGCTTCTCCTTTTGGAGGCTTCTCTTGTGGAGCACAGGCTCTAGGCACGTGGGCTTCAGGAGTTGCTGCAAATAGGCTCAGTAGTTGCATCCCTCTGGCTCTAGAGCGCTGCTGGATCAGTAGTTGTGCAAGGGCTTAGTTTCGTCCCAGACCAGGGATGGAACCTGTGTCTCTTGCAGTGCAAAGAGGTTTGGTAACCACAGGAAGAGCCTTTTCTAGAGGAACGTTTCCCTCTTGTGCAATGCTTCAGGCCTGTGCAAATCTCTCCACACTGCCAGTGAGGGTTCTTATTTTGGTCCCTGACCAAAATGCCTTTAACTCTCCATTTCAGAAGAAATGGGATAATGTTTAGTTGTTTCCTGCCACCAGTGGATTTACACGTAGGTTGGCTTCAAGGCATCTGAGGTCATGTCCAAAGTCCTCAATAAGTAACGTTAGATTCTTAAGTGCTCTTCATACGCCTCGTCCCCGTGGGTCCTCGCCCCCTTAAGAAGGCTGGAGCCCCTCCCCAGCACTACGGTCGTTTCCCAGTGCTTCTGGGGGTGCTGCTTAGCTTTTACGCAGTTGCTTCTTGTGTGGGGCATCCTTCCTTGAGACTTTTGCAGTTCGTTTCCCAGAAGAATTTCTGATCAAGGGCAGAGATGTTCACCCACTGAAAATCGAGTCAGGGGGCTTTTCCCTCACTGCGAACTTCCTAGAGAGGGACTTCCGGTTTCTAAGTGGCAGCCGTTTTGGTTACGGTGAGGTTTGTGGAGCTGGTCAGAAGGTCTGGTTTGTGGTATTGGGAGCGGGCTTACGGGACAAGAGGCGCAAGAGGAGGCTCTGTGCTCCCCGAACCTGGGCGGTTCTGGGGGTCGGGGACACCGCCGCCTGCAGGGAGTTTCCGTGCAAAGTGGGACCTGGTAGCTCGACCGTCACCGCCTCACTCCGCCCAGAAGTTAACGATGGCGGCGCCTGCGCTGAGGGACCCGTCGCCTCAGGTGAGTGAGGAGGCATGCTCCAGGGTCTTCCCCTGCCTGTTTCCACAGAGAGTTAAGAACGCCAGGGGTGAGAGGAGCCTGTCCACGTCACTCTACCCCCAGACTCTTGGTTCACTGAGATCTTCAGGGGTCGTTTCTCTTTTTTCCACATGAGTGAGGCTTAGAGATGCAACTGAAGCAGAACCATTCAGGGAACCGGAGTCCAGCTTGTTTCTGAGAGGAAGAAAGCTTGAGGCCAGGCCGCACCTGGAGTGGTGGATGAGAGGTTGTACCTTCCTTCTTTTGGCGCTGGGAGCAGTGGAGGGTTTGAGCACAGGATGGACATCACCTGAATTAGGCTTTTAAAAACACTCCATGGCAGAAGCCAGCAGGATATTGTAAAGCAATTATCCTCCCATTAAAAGTAAATTTAAAAAGTACTCCTGAGCCTGTTGAGTGGAAGCACAGACTTCAGGGTGATGAGGTCACTGAGACAGAGGAAGTTGTGACTCTTCCAAAGTCACTACTGGTAAGAAATAGATAGCACTGGGAACAGAGGCACAGAGGAGTGGTTTGCCAGTCCGCCCGAGGTTACCTGGCTTCTGGTACCGGGCAGAGGTCCAGTTGTGAGAAGTACTGAGCTGTCCTCAGGGAAAAGGAGAGGAGCCTGGCTCAGAGGATAGGGGTGGGCGGGCAGCCCTTACCCAGCGTGTGGAAAAGTGCGTGAGGCTCTGACACACTGCCATGGTCACTGCCCTCCATAGCCTGCCTTTTCTTACACATTACAGAGGCTGAAGAAACACTTTGGGCAAGTGGAGGTTGTTCCAGGCCCTCACTTATTCTCACGCTCATGCACACATTCTCTGTATTTGAGGAGGGTCTTGGGGCTCTTCACCTGCCATTCTCCCAGCCCTTTGTTTTTGGGACCCAGGAGAACCCCATACTCAGGGACCTGAGTGCAGGTCAGGTTCCTATAAGGGGGTTCCCATTTCCTTCCACCAGTGGTCCTGGATCCCATACCAGTATGTGGATGTTCTGTGAGGTGAGGACTAGCTGGTTTAGGTAAGTGCAGGTCTCCTTCCTTTTCAGTGGGAATCAAGAGCAGGGGAGAGCAGGATTTAGGCTTGAAATGACTGCCTGTGTATCTTGGAAGCAATGGGAGGTTCACATAAAAAAACAGAGGCTTTCCCAAAAGACATAGGCTGGCTGAGCAGATGAAAACATGTGCATGTATGCACTTCCACTTAACCCCAGCACTCTGCTTCAGTTCAGTTCAGTTCAGTCGCTCAGTCGTGTCCAGCTCTTTGCAACCCTGTGGACTGCAGCATGCCAGGCCTCCCTGTTCATCACCAATTGCCGGAGTTTACTCAAACTCATGTCCATTGAGTCGGTGATGTCATCCAACCATCTCATCCTCTGTCAACTCCTCCTCCCGCCTTCAGTCTTTCCCAGCATCAGGGTCTTTTCCAGTGAGTCAGTTATTCGCATCAGGTGGCCAAAGTATTGGAGTTGGCAGCTGAGTCTTTCTCACATGTGGACTGTGGGCACTACTTTCTTTAATTCCTTGGTCATGTGCTGCAGTTAACATGGTTAGGCAGAGTGCATCTCTACTCCTTAGTGCCATGACACCTGAAACCCCAAAGTCTTGCAGGGCACCATTCAGTTTCAGTAATCTTACACCTACAAGACCCTTTCCCAAGATTCCAATTTCTCTGTATCCACGGTGGCATCTCTTAAGCACTGTAATCAGCAGTGAGTGAAATTCCTATTGCTCCACATCCTTACTAGCATTTGGTGTTGTGAATGTTTGGATTTTGGCCGTTCTTACAGGTATGGAACATTGTGTATTTTTTAATTTGCATTTCCTTGCTTCTTTGTATATATAGTCATTTGTCACCTGTATATCTTTTTTTAACATAGTGTCTGTTAAGGGTTTTTCTCATTTAGTATTTGAGTTTTTGTTTTCTTAGTAAATTTTACGTGTTTTTTTTTAACATGTCCATTTTAAGTTAATTTTGTTGTGATGGGTATAATGTTTGTGTCTAGGTTCATTTTTTGACATGTGATGTTTAGTTGTCCTAGTACCGCTTATTCCCAAAACTTCCCTTTTCTCCACTGTACTGTGCTTGCTCATCTGTCAAAGGTCAGTTGAGTGTATTTTGAGTTTATTTCTCAATACTGTTCATTAATCAATTTCTCTATCCTTTAAACAATACCATATTGGCTTGATTACTTTAGATACTAAGTCTTGAAGTTGAGTAGTATCAGTCTGCCAGCTTTGTTCTTCAGTAGTGTGTTGTTTATTCTGGGACTTTTGTGTCTCCATATAAACTTTGGGATCAATTTATTTATATCCACAAAATAACTTGCTGGGATTTTGATTTGGATTGCATTGAATCTATAGATGAATTTGGGTAGAACTGATATCTTGACGATAGTGGGTCTTCCTATTTATGAACATAAAATATCTATTTAGTTCTTTGATTTCTTTATTAGTGTTTGTTTTTTGTCCACACTGCTCAGTTTGAGGGATTTTAGTTCCCTGACCAGGTATCCAACCCAGGCCAACTACTTCAGTGAAAGCACGGAGTGGTAACCACTGAACCATCAAGGAATTCCTGATTTCTTTATCAGAGTTTTTTTGTTTCCCCTCATGTAGATCTTCTTGTGCATATCTTGGTAGATTTATAACTTAGTATTTCTTTTTCTACCCCCCCCCCGCTTTGAGGGGGTGCTATGTACATGGTTTTTAATTTCAGATTCATTTGTTCATTGATGGTATTGACATGATTGGTTTTTGTATATTAACCTTGTATGCTGACACCTTGCTATAAATTGCTTCTTTGGTCCAGGATTTTTTTTTTTTATCTAGTTTTTTTTTCATGGTTTATATTAAGGTTTTTTTTTAATTTATTCATTTTAATTGGAGGCTAATTACTTTACATTATTGTATTGGTTTTGCCATACATTGACATGAATCTGCCCCGGATGTACATGTGTTCCACATCTTGAACCCCCCTCCCGTTTTTTGTTTTTTTACGTAACTAGTCATGTCATCTGAGAATGAAGAGTTTTATTCCTTCCTGATCAGTATACCTTTATATAACCTTCTCTCATTGCCTTTGTTTTGACTTTAGTATAAAATTGAAAGGGAGTTGTAAGAGGGAACATCCTTGCCTTCTTCATTGTAGAGGGAGAGTTTCTAGTTTTTCTCTTGTAAGTGTGATAGTAGGTGTAGGATGTTATTTAGATCATCAATTTGAAGATATTTTTATGTTTTTAGGTTATGATGAGATTTTTATCATGAATGACTGTTGGATTTTGTCAGAATAGATGAGATGATGAGGTTTTGTTTGTTTTTTCATTTATTTCACTGCACTGGGTCTTATTTGTGGTATGTGGGATCTTTAGTTGCAGCTTCAAACTCTTGGTTGAGGCTTGTCGGATTTAGTTCCCTGACCAGAGATTGAGCCCAAGACCCCTGCCTTGGGAGTGTGGAGTCTTAGCTACTGGACCACCAGGGAAGTCCCCAAAAGTTGGTTTGTAACCTGCTGATGACATGGATTATATTAATTAGTTTTTAAATGTTAAATTGGCATTGCATTCCTTGGATCATTCTCAGGTAGTCACAACGTATAATTCTTTTCCAACAGTTTTTGAAACAGTTTACTGATAACTTTGTTAGGATTGTTGCAGTTATGTTCTTGAGAGGTATTGATCAATGGTTTTCTTGTAATGTCTTTGTTTTGGTATTTTCTCATGAAATTAGTGTGGAACTATTTCCTGGTTTTTGTTTTCTGAAAACAATTAGAGAATTGAATAATCTCTTTATTAATGTTTGTCAGATTTGACTAGTGAAGCAATCTGGGCAAATGGCGTTCCCAGAAAATTTGGAAGTGTATTCATTATTGATTCAGTTTCTTTAATAGATGTAGACCCATTCAAACCATCTATTCTTGATAACTTTGCTTACATGAAATCTGTTTTGATACTAATACAGTTATATATTTATTTATTTTTGACTGTTCAGTATGTGGGATTGTGGGATTTGATGTGGGATCAAATGCATGTTCCCTGAAATGGGGGCGGGCTGTCTTAACCACTGGACCACCAGGGAAGTCCCTACTATTTATCTGTATGCCTGTATTTAAAGTGGGTTTCTTGGAGACAGCATATAACTGAGTTCTGTTTTTTGATCCAGTCTGATAATCTTTCTTTTAATTGGTGCATTGAGACTATCAATGTTTAATATATTGATATAATTGGATAAACGTCTAACATATTTGTTACTGTTTTCTTTTCATTGCCCTTGTTCTTCCTATTTAATCTTGCAGTCTGCTTTCTGTGGTTTTAATGAATCATTTTGTATGATCTTTTCTCTCTCCTTTGTTAGCATATCAGCTATCCTTGTTCCTTTTCATTTTTAATGTATTTGCACTAGAGTTTCCAATATGTATTTAAAACTAATTCAAGTACACTTTCAGGTGACACTTTATGGCTTCATGGGTAGTTTATTTATTTACTTATTTTTAAATAAAAATATGCCCGAACCCCCCCATCGCTGCCGCTTGCACACAGCTCCGCCAACTTGTCTAGGGTCGCTGGCCACTTTCTCACTTCCGCTCTCACACCGCGTCACCACATGGTGCCCGCGGCAACCGCTCCTGGGGCCATGGGTAGTTTAAATAGCTTATAATTTAAAAAAATACTAATTGTTTTCTCTCCATTATGTTATTGTTCTCGTTTGTTTTAGTTTTATATAAGCATACATATATGAGTGTGTTTGGAAATGCATGATGGAGTACATTGTTGCTGGGTTTTTTTTTTTTTGTATAAACTGTTATTTGTTAAATCTGAATACACAGCTTTTTGGAATAGATAAAAAAATGGGAATCTTCTGCATGAAAAGATGCTCAGTATCAATAATGGTCAGGGAAATGCAAATCAATATCACAATGAGATACCACCTCATACCTGTTATTATATCTGTTATGAAAAAGACAAGAAATAAGTATTGGTGAAGATGTGGAAAAACGGAACCCCTTGTGCACTGGTGGTAGGACTGTATATTGGGACCCCTTGTGCGCCGGTGGTGGGACTGTATATTGTTTCAGCCCCTGTTGAAAAGAGCATGAAGAATCCTTATAAAACTAAAAACAGTACTATCATATAATCAGCAGGTCCATCACTGTGTATTTATCCAAAGGGATTGAAATCATCATCATCTCAAAAAGATATATGTACCCCATGTTTATTGCTGCATTATTTATAATATCCAAGACTTAGAAACAACCTACATGTCCGTTGATAGATGACCGGATGAAAATCGTGTCATATATATGAAATACTATTCAGTTTTATTCAACCATTAAAAAAGGAAATTTTCCCATTTACAACAATATGATTGGATTTTGAGGGCAGTGTGCTAAAGTGAAATAAGTCAGAGAGAGAAAGACAAATCCAGTGGTCCCTCAGTTTCCACAGAGGATTGGTTCCAGGATCCCATGCATATACTGAAATCAGTGGATGCTTAGGTCCTTTCTGAAGTTTCCCAGTTGTGGATTCATTCAACTGAAGATCATTTAGTGCTCTGTATTTACTGAAAAATATCCCTGTATGAGTGAATCCAAGCAGTTCTAACCCATGGTGTTCAAGAATCTTAGAAAAAAATAAAAAAATCAACACCACCACCAAACTCAGATGCAGACAACCAATTAGTGATTGCCAGAACAGGAGAAGATAGGTAGATAAAATGAGTGAAGGATATCAGAAGTTACAGACTTTTAGTTGAAAGATGATTAAGACTTGTGGATGTAATTCACAGCTTAATGACTTTAGATAACAAAACTGAATTGTATATTTAGAAGTTTCTAAGAAAGTAGTAGAAGTTGGCTAGGGTGTGGAGGATTTGGGACCCTTGTGGTATTGCTAGTGGAAATGTAAAATGGTGGAGCTGCTATGGAAAATGGTATGACAAAATCTTAAAAAATTAAATATAGATTAAGCATATAACTCAGCAATTTCACTTTTAAGCATATACCCAAAACATTTTAAAGCAAGCACATGAAGATATATTTGTACAGCCATGTTCACGGCAGTGTTATTCACCATAGCCACAGGTCAAAACAACCCAAATGTCCATCAACCACTGAATGGATAAACAGGTGTTGTATACATACACTGGAATATTATTCAGCTTTAAAAAGGAAGGAAATTTTGATACCTGCCACAACATGGGTGAATCCTGTGAACAACATAATGTACTTTATACTTTT
This sequence comes from Moschus berezovskii, assembly GCF_049115385.1. Classification (NCBI taxonomy): domain Eukaryota; kingdom Metazoa; phylum Chordata; class Mammalia; order Artiodactyla; family Moschidae; genus Moschus; species Moschus berezovskii. The sequence continues at coordinate 1,000,688 of NC_142481.1, forward strand.
AAAGAATGTACTTAGAGATGGCTAAAGCAGCAAATTAATGTATGTCTTTAAAAAATAGTAAAGGTGAGCTAATTCTGCCCACAGGATTAACACTTCAGGAAATGGTATTGGTGTAAATAAAGTGATGAGTTTTTTAAAATTTGGGTGCTTCTTACCTGCCTTTTAAGCATTTAAGAAAATGTGATATTTAATAAAACTGCTTGATCCTTTGCATATCTACCAGTTTTGCATCTGCACAGTCAAGCAACCATGGATCAAAAATATTATAAAATCCCAGAAAGTTCCAAAAAGCAAAACTGGTATCCTCTGTGGGTTTTGGAGCCAATTTCGATCAATTATTAAGTCCCTGGATGGCCTTAAGTCCATCCAGTTCTAACGTTGAAAGTTCCTGAGAAAGCTGAGGCCCCTCTGTTCATGATTGGGTCTAGGCTGTGCGCGAGCCTGACTGGCCTTTCCCTTGTTTACAGGGAGTATATGTGAGTCTGCTGAGACTTAAAAAAGGAGCATCTACATTTTCCAACAATATTTCCATTCCAGCCATGGCTCTTTACTTCCTACTGCTTTCCCCTCTGGCAGATTCTTCTTGTACCAAACAGAGTACTCCTCCCCACTACACACTCAATTTAGTTCTGCCCTTCAGCACATTCCTCTTCAGGATCCATCTGACAGTAAAACCTGCTCTCCCAATCTGAGCACAAGGCTTGATTCTGGTCCAGGCCTCAGGGTCCCTCCTCAAAACTCCAGACCTGGAATCCAGTTGCTTATGTGCCACTTCCACTTTGGGGCATCTCAGAATCCCCATATCCAAAATCCAACTCATAATCTTCCCTGAATCCTGTTTCTCCCACCAAATTCCCCATCTCCATTCTCCTAGATGTTTGGGCAAAAAATCTGAGTGGTTATTTACTTCGATCATTAAGATCCATCAAGAACCTGCATTAATCTCCAGGCTACTGCCACTTCTAGAACTGTCCACCACCAGAACTGTCCTCCTGTGGCTTCCTCACTGGTTTTTCCCCCTCCACTTTCATCATGCCTTGTCCCGCCCAGTCTGCTCGCCCTGAGCAACATCTCAAATACTTTGAAAACCATGGCTCCGAGTCCCTGCTCTCTTCCAACGTCCATGATTACCAGGAGCCCCCGACTGAAGACCCAGCTGCTTGGACTGCCAAAGTGTGCCTCCTTTCACACTGCTTCCTGCGGACACAAGAGGGAACCCAGGTTTCCAGAATGGTCTTGACTCATGTGTGCCTCCAAGGCTTTGAATATGTGTGTCCCTCTGCCTGTAACACTCTTACACATTTCATCATTCCCTGTCAGACTGGGGACCCTGTATCTATAACTGCCCCGCTGTTCTGGAAACAGGAACATGCACTGCTATAGCTGGAGCCGGAGAACCTTCATTTTTAAGTAGGGTTAGGGTTGGGAGTTGGAGAAGGAAGTGGCAACCCACTCCAGTACTCTTGCCTGGAGAATCCCAGGGATGGGGTAGCCTGGTGGACTGCTGTCTATGGGGTCACACAGAGTCGGACACGACTGAAGTGATTTAGCAGCAGCAGCAAGGTTGAGAGTCTGGAGAGCTGACATTCACCTGGGCCTGGGCCTTCAGCGTGGCCATGGGAACGGGTGGGCGGAGCAGTGCCAGGGCTACCCAGGAGAAAAGAGGTAGACCTGAGCAGGACACAGTAGAGACACTATGGCAGCGCCCACAGTGAACGTCAGACCCACCACTGTGCAGTGGGGACCTCGAACCTCTGATCCAGAGAATGGTATCAAAAACAGTCATAATAACCTCTATGTGCAAGATGCTGGAAGTCCCACCCCGACACGTTGCACGCTCTCGGAGATGCTACTCTTCTGGTCGTTAGCTCATTCCCCACGCAGTCTGCGACCTACTGAGCCCGTCATTCTGGGAAATGTTTCTATCATGGCGGCATCTGCAGGGATGGTAGGCCCATCCTGATATCTAGAAATTAGCTAAGTAGTATTGTGGGCAGGCAAGGATGGAATACATTAAATATAAGAGCAAAGCCTATGGTTAATGGAGTAAAAGAAGAGGCCTTAAACTCAGGATTCTCAACGTAAAAGCAGAGGCATGATTATAGTCAAAATGTTAAGAGCGTTGGCACGGTGCTTAGTTTTTATTACATGTTTTGTCTATATGACTACCTCAATGAAAACCTTGGAGAGAACTTTTAACTGCACTGAATCTGTTGTGTCATGTGGGATCTAGGTCTAGCAATGGAACCCGGTCCCCTGCAGTGGAAGTGCAGTGGCCTAACTACTAGTCGGCCAGGGAAGTCCCAGTGCCATTCTAAATATTCAGTTCAGTTCAGTCGCTCAGTCGTGTCCAACTCTCCGCGACCCCATGAATCACAGCACGCCAGGCCTCCCTGTCCATCACCAACTCCCAGAGTGCACTCAAACTCATGTCCACAGAGTCAGTGATGCCATCCAGCCATCTCATTCTCGGTCGTCCCCTTCTCCTCCCGCCCCCAACCTTTCCCTGCATCAGAGTCTTTTTCCAGTGAGTCAACTCGTCACATGAGGTGGCCAAAGTATTGCAGTTTCAGCTTTAGCATCAGTCCTTCCAATGAACACCCAGGATTGATCTCCTTTAGAATGGACTGGTTGGATCTCCTTGCAATCCAAGGGACTCTCAAGAGTCTTCTCCAACACCACAGTTCAAAAGCATCAATTCTTCGGCGATCAGCTTTCTTCACAGTCCAACTCTCACATACATACATGACCATGGGAAAAACCATAGCCTTGACTAGACGGACCTTTGTTGGCAAAGTAATGTCTCTGCTTTTTAATATGCTCTCTAGGTTGGTCATAACTTTCCTTCCAAGGAGTAAGCGTCTTTTAATTTCATGGCTGCAATCAGCATCCGCAGTGATTTTGGAGCCCAAAAAAATAAAATCTGACACTGTTTCCACTGTTTTTCCATCTTTTTCCCATGAAGTGATGGGACCAGATGCCATGATCTTTGTTTTCTGAATATTGAGCTTCAAGCCAACTTTTTCACTCTTCTCTTTCACTTTCATCAAGAGGCTTTTGAGTTCCTCTTCACTTTCTGCCATAAGGGTAGTGTCATCTGCATATCTGAGGTTATTGATATTTCTCCCAGCAATCTTGATTCCAGCTTGTGCTTCTTCCAGCCCAGTGTTCCTCATGATGTACTCTGCATATAAGTTAAATAAGCAAGGTGACAATATACAGCCTTGACGTACTCCTTTTCCTATTTGGAACCAGTCTGTTGTTCCATGTACAGTTCTAACTGTTGCTTCCTGACCTGCATACAAGTTTCTCAAGAGGCAGGTCAGGTGGTCTGGTATTCCCATCTCTTTCAGAATTTTCCACAGTTTACTGTGATCCACACAGTCAAAGGCTTTGGCATAGTCGAAGCAGAAATAGATATTTTTCTGGAACTGTCTTGCTTTCTCCATGATCCAGCGGATGTTGGCAATTTGATCTCTGGTGCCTCTGCCTTTTCTAAAACCTGCTTGAACATCTGGGAGTTCACAGTTCACATATTGCTGAAGCCTGGCTTGAAGGATTTTGAGCATGACTTTACTAGCGTGTGAGATGAGTGCAATTGTGCGGTAGTTTGAGCATTCTTTGGCATTCCCTTTCTTTGGGATTGGAATGAAGACTGACCTTTCCAATCCTGTGGCCACTGCTGAGTTTTCCAAATTTGCTGGCATATTAGTGGAGAGTAATGATTTCCCCAGGAGGCACCTGACTCAGATCAACCAACCCCTCTACTTCTTGGGCAGAGGAATCCTCAGCCCCCAGTGCCTTCTCCTGCCAGCCCCTCCATTTACACCACAATTTCCTGCCCTGTATCTCTGACCATGACCACTTCTTTCCCTTAGTTACACCCAAATATCACGAATCTTTACATGAACTTTACTAAATCATCATCTTTCACCCTCCCACAACACCACTGCTGGACCTACAAACTTCCCCTGAGACATAAACCAAGATTTATTGTAGATCTCACAATTTTAATATACTTTACAACTCTACCAAGATAATATGACTATCCCCCAAATTACATATGTTTTCTTGGATAATGCCATAAAAAACAGTAAACCTAATTATGGGCCAACCTGTAAAAACTCCTTTTATATGGACTTAGGGTCGTTCTCTGCCTCTCTAATGGGTACTTTCTTAGATTCTATATCTGTCAGTTTGGCAGCGACTAATCACAGGGCCATCTTCAGAGCTAGAGTTGTGTTTCTACTGCAGATAGCCTCCCTGGAGCACACCATTCAAGTGTAGATTCAGGACCTTGCCACCTTCTACTTAAACACATGTGAATGTTTCTCCTGTCCTAAATCAACCCAGGGTCATGAACTAGACTAGGAAAAGGGCTATTTACCCTAAAACCTGTGGAAATCATTCAAACCAGCCAATCTTAAGCTTTTTACCCAGCCCTGCCTTGCCTTTCCTGCAGAAACCCCAACAAAGCCTGTGTTCTAGGAATTCCCATTCTTTCCCCTATTTCTCCCTCCCGATTACCCTGGTCACCAAATATGGGGATATGTTACTAGAGACAGAAAGGACCAAATGAATAGAAATGATGGGCCAAACTTAATGTGTTATGGACACAATATTAGTAATTGCACTAGTGTCAAGAATGGCGTGAATTCTTCAAACTTTCTGAAAACTGCATAAACTGATACAAAGGAGGATTCAGTATGTGGATGTTAATGGGATTTGTGAGAAAGCTTATTTTTTAAAAAAACTATTAGCCTAATTTAAGACAGTAAAGATTCCTGCTGCTGCTGCTGCTGCTGCTAAGTTGCTTCAGTCGTGTCCAACTCTATGCGACCCCATAGACGGCAGCCCACCAGGCTCTGCCGTCCCTGGGATTCTCCAGGCAAGAACACTGGAGTGGGTTGCTATTTGCAAGCTAACTGACAAGAGGTAGACTCTCTTTTCAGTTATCAACACAAGTTTCAAGAAAGTTGCATTAAAAATAAAAGAATGAAAAAATATAGAAGAATGGTTAACATAAAAACAAAAATCAGTATCATTCTTTTCAGGTTAACATTTAATAGAGATTATTGTTTATAACTGACTGGAAAAGAAAAGGGGGCTACAGAGGATGGTGGTTGGATGGCATCACTGACCCAATGGACATGAGTTTCAACAGACTCTGGGAGATAGTGAAGAACAGGGAGGCTTGGTGTGCTGCAGTCCATGGGGTTGCAAAGAGTCAGATGCGATTAAATGAACATCACTGTTTATAAATTTGACCTATGAAATGCAAATTAATAATTCTTATGTAAGACACTGTGGAGAAGGGAATGGCAATCCACTCTAGTATTCTTGCCTGGAGAATTCCATGGACAGAGGAGCCTGGCAGGCTGCAGTTCAATGGGGTCGCAAAAGAGTTGGACACAACTGAGTGACTAACACACACACACCCACATAAGACACTACTGCACAGCCCACTCGCAGTGCCTACCAGGCCTGCTCTAGGACATGATTTCTCCTGGTTCTGTTCTTCACTTTCTTCATATCCTGTGCTTGATGAGAGTATGTGAAATGCTGCTCTGACACTTCAGTGAGCGTTTGTCTTTATACTGGTGCCCTTGGTTACTGCATATATCGCTTACAGCAGCAATTTTATGGGCTCTGCAGGGCTGGAGAAACCATGCATTCAGGAGGCCTGTGCACAGTTGATAACAGACCAGTTACATGCCATATGAAGGTAGTCAGGAGACAGATCTGTAGGTTTGCTTCTCCACATTCTGATACCATGAGCTAATGGGAACAAGGTCTAGGGGATCTTAGTGTACTAATGGGCTTCCCAGGTGGCTCAGTGGGTAAAGAAACTGCCCACAATGCAGGAGACACCAGAGATATGGGTTCGATTCCTTGGTTGGGAAGATCCCCTAGAGGAGGGCATGGCAACCCACTCCAGTATTCTTGCCTGGAGAATCACATGAACAGAGGAGCCTGGCGGGCTACAGCCCATCGGTCGCAAAGAGTTGGACACAACTGAAGTGACTGAGCACAGCATATTGCTTTTAAATGTTAAAAAAGCAGTATAAAATAAATGATAGTTTTCACACAAACTTTAAAATAAGCAAGGGAAATCACTGAACATGTGTATATTAACTTTATAAAACAACAGTAAAATAGATTTGATAATTATGGAATTAACTAAGACTAAAGACTCATAATTTTGGTATGTAATAAATGCTATTGGCAGTTGAATATAGATATTTACACATGTATGTACATTATATCTAGACTCCGTTAAAATTGCTGGGATTTCCAATTATAAAAGATTGAGTAAAACTTTAAAAAATAGAGCACACTCAATTATCCAGAGAGAAATAGACCTTTTTAAAAAATAAGCTATCAGTATTTAAAGTCAGAATATTTTGAAATTGAGTGAAAACAGCTGATAAAAATAAGTTTTAATTATTTAAATACTTAATGCTGGCCATTAGAAACTGATAATATATTTCCTTTTAAGGTTAATAAATGTCCAACACTTAAGAGGACCCCAAAATATTCACAAATGTTGAGATAAATATTTGAATGCCACTGAGAACAGACTCATAGAACAACAATCACATTAGCAAACAGTGTTTTCCTTGCCCTACAGGCAAAGCAGAACTGAGAGATACGAGTGTCCTTGATAATAAGCACAAAGGGGCTGAATGCTGGAAAACATGTGGCCAAAAGGACAGAGATGTTCACCATCCACTGCCCTCGGTTTGCAACTAGAGTCATCCAAATTGTCAAAACAATGTAGATTGTATAGAATGTAACAAAGGAGCTTGCCAGGATCAGGACAGTGTTTGTGGCTCTGACCTCACGAGAAGGTCTGGGGGGGAGTTGGTTGCTGTAAATGTGTTGGACTCGCTGTTTGTGTCTGCATAAGAAAAGAACTATAGTGCTACTGGCCCAAACCATAAAACCTAAACTCATAACATCAAGGGAAAAATACATGACTGTGTATAATGAGCCTACAGAACCCTCTGTCATAGACCAAGAACAGTATCCGTAATTATTTCTCGTACTGAAGTTCTTCTCATTCAGTGGACCCTTTACTATGATAAGAACACATGAATTTATCAAGATATGCACAATCCAGCAGAGGAAACAGCAGAAGCCAATGAATCTTAGAGCTCTCGTCTGGAGTTCCATCCACCTCCAGATACTGGGCTTGAGTTTAATGGCCTGGAAGCCATTGAAGAGGCAGATGGTGCTAAAAGAAACTCCCATGGCTACTCTGTGGAAATAGAAGACAAGTTTACATCCAGTGTCATCCAGGAAATACCTCCATCCGAAAGCTGCCAGTGTCTGTGGTATGCCTTTAGAGAAAAGAACTGTGGCATTGGCAATGACCAGTTGCATGAGGATTGGGTCTGTGGATCTCAAACTACGTCCAGTGAGCAAAGTGAAGTTATAAAGACAAAAGAGGGAGATATTTCCCATGAGGCCAATTCCTGTCTCAATGAGGAATATAGTCCCCATTTCCAAGCTGGCAGAAAACATCACATCAGTGCCTAGAGGGCACTCGTTTTACTGAAGTTAGAGGAATGAAGAGTTAAAAATTTGAAAAGAAGTGTGTCATAATCACCATGTCCCTCAATTTTCAATATTAAGCCTGCATCTCGTATAATCTCATGTTAAGTGGGCATTTAGAATTTTTGCTCATGTGTGCAAAGGCAATGGAAATGAAGACTATGATCATGAAGTCAACTGCTGTATGAGTGTAAGTGGCCAAATGCACAATAGGAAACTCTGAGGCTGCAGAGATGTGTGAGGGAGTTATCTGTGTACTGATACAGGTCTTCCCCCACAATACACTCTGAGAAGAAAAATGTAAGATATAAAACATGTGTGTTTCCAATTTTTTCTTTTTAAGAAAGTAGAGCAATATAAATCGAGGCAAAGATTTCACAGGATAAAAGGATAAACTAGGCTTCGTGAAGTAGTTTTACACATATATGTCACAATTGTTGAAAAATATTAATCAAAATTAGATATCAAGATTCAAATAAAAAAATTTCCCTGGTTGTCCATCAGCATGATGTTCTATGTATACTTGTAAAAAAAATCACAAGTTACACAGAGGCATATATTTGTCCATACTCACATTTTGCCAGTTATTTGGCATTAATTATTAGAAACATATGCAAAGTGTATTAATATAATTGGCAAATAAGACTTTCATCATAAGGCAAAAGAATATACAAATATTTTAAATGAAAACTCAAAATCCTATACATTTTCGAAGAAATAAGGCATGTATTAGTAGTACATAATTTTAAGACTGTTTTTTTTTTTCCCAGTGAGTCTGTCTAGACGCTGAACAAGTCTATGGTTAGCAAATGTAAGCTTTTGAATGGATAAACAAGGTCCTACTGTATAGCAAAGAGAACTATATTCAGTATCCTATGATAAATCATAATGGAAAAAAGAATAAATATATATATATATTTGCAGTACAGCAGTGATTAGCACAGCATTGTAAATCAGCTATACTTCAACTTTAAAAAGTCTATGGTAACAACCATCTAAAATACCAAGATTATGATATCTAAAGCTATTTATTGCTAATAGCAAAATATCTTGGAGATACATAATGCTTCTGGTGTGGGGTAGAAAACATCCAACGTGTCCCTATAACGTCTTGTCAAACACAATAGTTAGCCACATGTTTCTTTAAATAATTGTCCCTGACATTGAAGATGAAATGAACCTTACTTTTCTCTAAATAAATGTTAACTTTTGTCTAAGAACAGAACTTCAAAGGCATATTAAGACAGATTGCATTTAACCCAACATACTCTCTCCCCCGCCCCAAAACAAAACAGACACCAGATGTCAGCTCAGCTGCTGGGAGCTCATCTTCTTTATCTTATTTTTGGCCATTTGCCTGTAGCATGAAACCTTGACAGTGAAAACTGTGAGGCTCCCTGTGATGAGTCAGAGACAAAGGAGAAAGAGATGTCAGGCGGTCTCAACACAGGTGAATGAGGGTAGCACTATGCTGAGGGTATCCTGAAAAAAACCTGTCCTGCCTGCTGTACAGCACAGGGAACTCAGTGTTCTGTAATAAACTAAATGGGAAAAGAATCTGAAAAGAATCTGTATATGTGTAACTGAATCACTTTGCTGTACACCTGAAACTAACACGCTGTAAATCAACTATACTTCAATATGAAATTAAAAAAATTTTAAATCTGTCCTGAATGTGTATGTATTACAGGTGTGTGCATAGTTTTATATTCCAATCCCCCGAAACAGAATTTTTTTTCCATATGGACGACTGAATTTTCTAATGAAGCTTGTCTCAAAATCTGACACTTACCTGAAACACATTGCTACTTACCTGACTGGTTATTTCCTGTCAGCACAGTAGATGCTTGGGCAGCAGTTGTGCAGGTGTGAAAAGGGGCATCTCAACCCTGAAATAAGGCTTTGCGTTTCTATGACCTCATCTCCTTGTTGGGAAGTTATTATCATGTCACTTGTAATAGTGGTGACAAGGTCTGCAAAGGGAGTGGTGAGTATCTGTGAAGACCATCTGTGAATTGTGCTCATAAACAAAACTATTAAGGTGAGAAAGGTATCTAACAGAAATGGCAGAAACAGAGGAGTGAAACCACTTGTTCAAAATGAACAATAATCCCAATGGAAGTTAAATGGAAGACACTGAGGCCCCATAAGTGGGAGAAGTCGTACACACGGCTGTGTGAAATTTTTAGTCCCTTTGTTAGTCTTGTCTTCAAAATACAATTGTTTTCATGCCTGAGACTCTAGGGTACTGAAAATGAAGGGAAGACAGAGTGGTTCAAACAGACAGGAATATTACAGAGACACCGAGTGCTTCAAGAAACATTCATTCCATAGCTTATGTGGGTCACGCCCTTTCCTGGGGTGCAGAGGATAGGTCAGTATACAACCATTACAATGATTTTGCCACCTTGAAATTTTTATCCTGGTTGAGGGAAAGAGACCATAAGTGAGGCACTCAAGTTATTACACTGTACATTATTATATACTGATGGGTTGTATGCAAAAGAGAAAAGGACAGGAGTGTAGTAAAACACAAGAATAGGCATGGGCCACAAAACTGAAAAGGATATTTGTAGTAGGACTCAAACTGATGATGCTATTTTAGAAAATGCTTTAGTAATGGAAATCAACCCTAAATATTCATTGGAAGGACTGATGCTGAAATTGAAGCTCCAATACTTTGGCCACCTGATGTGAAGAGCCGACTCACTGGAAAAGACCCTGATGCTGGGAAAGGTTGAGGGCAGGAGGAGAAGGGGACAACAGAGGATGAGATGGTTGGATGGCATCACCGACTCAATGGACATGAGTTTGAGTGAACCCTGGGAGATGGTGAAGGACAGGGAAGCCTGGTGTGCTGTAGTCCATGGGGTCACAAAGAGTTGGACATGACTGAGTGACAGAACAACAAGATGGGAAAAAACAGGTTTATTTCTTCCTTTGCAGTTCTCTATACATATGTGCGTGTACTCAGTCGCTTAAGTCATGCCCAACTCTTTGCAACCCTGTGGACTGTAGCCTGCCAGGCTCCTCTATCCATGGGATTCTCCAGGCAAGAATACTGGAGCAGGTTGCCATGCCCTCCTCCAGGGGATCTTCCCGACCCAGGGATTTAACCTGCATCTCCTGTATTGCAGCTACATTCTTTACCTACTGCTGAACCACTGGGGAACCCCCTATGTGATACAGTGATAATTCTTTCATCCCTGAACTTGAGTGAAATATTTTAATAATGGACCTTTATTTTTGATGTCTGTGGTAGGGTTTTTTTGTTAATACTTATTAGAAGTTTAAGGAAGTTTCCTTCTATTTCTAGTTTGTTTTAAAAATTTTAAGAAAGGTTGAAATTGCATAAATATTTAATTCACTTAGGTTGATTACATAAAAGATCTCATTTCTTACTAAGCAGTGAAACACATGAAACAATTTTTCCATTTAAAAAATTTTGATACAATTTCAAACTTACAGAAAAGCCACAAGAATTTTAAAAATATATACTTGTAAACACTTTTTCAAAATTTAATAATTATCTTTTGCTGTATTTACTTTTTTCTTTCACCACATACACATCATATATGTATGTATATGTTTATATATACATATATATATCTTCTGAACAACTAGCATATAATTTAAAATTTTCCAATGAGTACTTCAGTGCATAATTCCTTTAGGCATGGAAAACTTCTTATACATAATCAGAGTCCTGTAATAAAATCAGGAATTTAAATATTGACACAATACTATTATTTAAACAACATACATATTACATTATCATTTGTTCCAATATTCCTCTTCATATTTTTCTTTCTGTAGGACCAAATGAACTTAATGCATTACATTTAATTTTCATGTTTCTTTATAAAAGTCCTTTCACAAAACAGTTCCTCAGCCTTCAACTGAGTTCTTTGGATTTGTTGTTTTTTACATGACAGGCCCACTAGTTTGAAACTTTCCCCTGTATTTCTCTAATGTTTTCAACTTACCTGAATAAGTTTTTAGATATTTTTCAGGGAAAATGTCTTCCTCACAGTTTTGTATAGGAGAAAGATGTACATATTTTTCAGAACTATTTTTGTCACTTAAATTTTGTCAGGTTTCTAGACTTTAAACATAATACTTTTCCCATTATATTTAATAATTAATTAGGAGATATTTTGAAAACAATTAAATATCCTGATCAATGACAATTTTCTATCACTAGTTTTAAAAACCACTGGGTATTTTCTAACTCTCTCAGTCTATACATTTTACCTGATATTCTACATATTCTACTGACCTCCCATTTCCTCTATTAATCATTCATATAGAGTTTCATTCATTTATTCACATACACATGAATTTGTGGATTCTTAAATATTTAATTTTTCTCATTGCTCCATTAAGACAATTTCTTATTGTCCAATCAGTACAGTTCAGTCGCTCAATTGTGTCCAACTATTTGCAACCCCACGGACTGCAGCACACCAGGCCTCCCTGTCCATCATCAACTCCCAGAGTTTACTGAAACTCATGTCCATTGAGTCGGTGATGCCAACTAACAATCTGATCCTGTCGTCTCCTTCTCCTCCTGCCTTCAGTCTTCCCTAGCATCAGGGTCTTTTCCCATGAGTCAGCTCTTCACATCAGATGGCCAAAATATGGGAGTTTCAGCTTCAACATCAGTCCTTCCAATGAACACTCAGGACTGATTTCCTGTAGGATGGACTGGTTGGATCTCCTTGCAGTCCAAGGGACTCTCAAGAGTCTTCTCCAACACCACAGTTCAAAAGCATCAGTTCTTTGGGGCTCAGCTTTCTTCACAGTCCAACTCTCACATCCATACATGACTACTGGAAAAACCATAGCTTTACTAGATGGACCTTTGTTGGCAAAGTAATGTCTCTGCTTTTTAACATGCTGTCTAGGTTGGTCACAACTTTTCTTCCAAGGAGTAAACATCTTTTAATTTCATGGCTGCACTCACCATCTGCAGTGATTTTGGAACCCCCCAAAATAAAGTCTCTCACTGTTTCCATTGCTTCCCTATCTATTTGCCATGAAGTGATGGGACCAGATGCCATGATGTTAGTTTTCTGAATGTTGAGTTTTAAGCCAACTTTCTCACTCTCCTCTTTCACTTTCATCAAGAGGCTCTTTAGTTCTTCGCTTTCTGCCATAAGGGTGGTGTCATCTGCATATCTGAGGTTATTGATATTTCTCCCAGCAGTCTTGATTCCAGCTTGTGCTTCATCCAGCCCAGCATTTCGCATGATGTACTCTGCATATAAGTTAAATAAGCAAGGTAACAATATACAGCCTTGACGTACTCCTAGCCCTATTTGGAACCAGTCTGTTGTTCCATGTCCAGTTCTAACTGTTGCTTCCTGACCTGCATACAGATTTCTCAGGAGGCAGGTTAGGTGGTCTGGTATTCCTATCTTTTGAAGAATTTTCCACAGTTTGTTGTGATCCACACAGTCAAAGGCTTTGGCATAGTCAATAAAGCAGAAGTAGATGTTATTATTGAACTCTCTTGCTTTTTCGATGATCCAACGGGTGTTGGCAATTTGATCTCCGATTCCTCTGCCTTTTCTAAATCCAGCTTGAACATCTGGAAGTTCACGGTTCACGTACTGTTGTTCACGTATTGTCCATTATTGTCAGTGATAATCTTTTCCCAAAGTGTCCTTGCCATTTCACATTTCCAAATCAGTGAGTGTATATTCTGCCAGTGTTTGGTGTCATTGGTGTTTATTATTTTATGCTTTCCTCTGCATTTGAAATGATCTGTCATTGAGGTTTTAATTTTCATTTCCCTTATGACTGATAAAGTAAAAACACTTGAACATAGTTTGTGAAACATGTAATGCACTTGCTTCAACATAAAATTTCACGATTTTGATCACTGTACTCAGAATATGTAAATTACTGTTCATTTAGGAACCATAACCAAAGTATTCATTGGTCAAAGGGTTTAATGTTCCCAATTTACCCTCAAAAAGGAAAATGTGTACACATGGAGAGAAAATATTTATAAAACCAAGATAAAGGAATCTTTACTCATAAAGAATATGAACTAATTCTATAGAAAATCTATCTCAAACTTGATTGTAAAAATATTCCCTTGAGATTAGAAATCAAAAGAAGATGGCCACTCTCTGCACTGATACCATATGGTACTGGAAGTCCTACTGGAGGTCTTGCCTCACACAATAAGGCAAGACAACAAATATGTAACAAGTCCTCAAAACTTCAACTATTTCCACAAATGTCATCTTCACTATGAATCCTATTGGGGACACTCTATTTACTATTTCAACCCATCCTAATCCACTGTCCCTACTCCTGTTCTGTCTTCTATAGGTTCCTCCCTTGCCTTCTGACATACACTGCAACCTAGTAACTGAGGTGCTCTGTTTATTGTATGTTTCTAGCAACTACAATTTAAGTTTCATGAGGGGAATTTTAAGTTTTGGGTACTGATATATGGCAAAAAAAAAAAAAAGTCCTTGATCCACAGAAGATATACAATAAATATTTGCTGAAACACGGTATTCCCATTGACTTGTACCAATCTGGAATCTTCCTTTGGTCTACTAACACCATTTCTGTTTTCAACTTCAGAAAACTTCCCGCACTTTGGGAAAAAATCAAACTGTATTTTTGTGTCAAAACTCTTCTGATGGTTTGACATCCATTGGAGTCATGTGTTTACCTCCATTATCTTACTTGGATCTCAATGTCCTCTGCTTAGCTGCCCTTGAGATTGAGTTTTCCACTTTCATTTTTCCTAGTTAAGGTGTTCCCCAGCTACTTCTGTAACTCCCACTGGAAATTTTTAGCTGGAAGTTAATAGTTTCCAGTACTACACACAAGTCACAAATGCTTTTCATAGTCTCCACTCCCCTTGCACATACTGTCACTGCAATTACAGGTGAAATGATAATCACTCCCCATCAGAGGGATGACATCATGAAATCAAAATCTTTTTCCTCGTGTTCAAATATCCACTTCTCACTTCTGCACAGATGCTATCCCTGCAATGCAGAGTCCTGACAGCAAATTCCCGTCAAGTAAGTAACACTTCTCTTCAGAAAACTTTCACATTCTTAGAAGGAAAATATCTCAGGAAATCTAACTGCCTATTCAGGCTAAAATATTTATGTCTTCTGAATTTGAAACAAAAGTATTTTTATATTCGTGTATGTTGAAAGTTTGTTTGCTAAGAAAACAAGTATATTACCACCCTTAGCCACCTCTGCCCTCCTACTTTGAGCCAGCTCTGAAGTCATCTTTCCCTCAGAGAGATTTCACTAACTGAAATATGAAGGGGAAAAGTTATACTATAAAGTCTTATTTCTATAAATCTTATATGAAATACACCCCAAATTGGAGGGGTTTTGTAAAAGAGGTAAAAGTGGGTGAGGAGACCATACATATATACATATATAATCTCAGAGAATTCAGGTTTTCAACATCTTTCAGAGCTTAGGATAGCATAAAGAATTACCAGTTGTAAAATTAATAAGTCCTGGGGATGTAATATACAGCATGATGACTATAGTTGTTCAGTCGCTAAGTCGCGTACAACTCTGCAACCCCATGGACTGTAGTCCATCAGGCTCTACTGTCCATGGCGTTCTCCCAGCAAGAATACTGCAGTGGGTTGCCATTTTCTTCTCAAACAGTTAATAATAATACTATATTTGAAAGTTGCTAACAGTAGATCCTAAAATTTCTTATCACAAGAAAATTGTGATTATGTGTGTTGATGAATGTTAACTAGACTTACTGTGGTGATCATTTCCCTATACGTGTAAATGAATCATGCTGTACACCTGAAACTAATATGATGCCACATGTCAGTTATATCAATTTACACAAAGAGTTGTTAGTTGTAAATCATGCTTAATTTATTATGGTTTGTGATAGTAAGTGAAAGGTAAAACTTCTTTCTGGGAATACCACACCACCTGACCTGCCTCTTGAGAAACCTGTATGTAGGTCAGGAAGCAACAGTTAGAACTGGTCATGGAACAACAGACTGGTTCCAAATAGGAAAAGGAGTACGTCAAGGTTGTATATTGTCACCCTGCTTATTTAACTTATATGTAGAATACATCATGAGGAACGCTGGGCTGGAAGAAGCACAAGCTGGAATCAAGATTGCTGGGAGAAATATCAATAACCTCAGATATGCAGATGACACCACCCTTATGGCAGAAGGTGAAGAGGAACTCAAAAGCCTCTTGATGAATGTGAAAGAGGAGAGTGAAAAGTTTGGCTTGAAGCTCAACATTCAGAAAACGAAGATCATGGCATCTGGTCCCATCACTTCATGGGAAATAGATGGGGAAACAGTGGAAACAGTGTCAGATTTTAGTTTTGGGGGCTCCAAAATCACTGCAGATGCTGATTGCAGCCAGGAAATTAAAAGATGCTTACTCCTTGGAAGGAAAGTTATGACCAACCTAGATAGTATATTAAAAGTAGAGACATTACTTTGCCAACCAAGGTCCATCTAGTCAAGGCTATGGTTTTTACTGTGGTCATGTATGGATGTGAGAGTTGGACTATGAAGAAGGCTGATCGCCGAAGAATTGATGCTTTTGAACTGTGGTGCTGGAGAAGACTCTTGAGAGTCCCTTGGACTGCAAGGAGATCCAACCAGTCCATTCTAAAGAAGATCAGTCCTGGGTGTTCATTGGAAGGACTGATGTTAAAGCTGAAACTCCAATACTTTGGCCACCTCATGCGACGAGTTGACTCACTGGAAAAGAGTCTGATGCTGGGAGGGATTAGGGGTGGGAGGAGACGGGGACGACAGAGAATGAGATGGCTGGATGGCATCACCAACTCGATGGACATGAGTTTGACTGAACTCCTAGAGTTGGTGATGGACAGGGAGGCCTGGCGTGCTGTGATTCATAGGGTCGCAAAGAGTCGGACACGACTGAGCGACTGAACTGAACTGAACTGAAAACTTCTTTCAGAGGAATTTGATCCAAAATAATGTATGTTATAGTTGAAAATAATGGAATCTCACCTCAAATTCATTTGTATTTTTCTGATGAGCCCTATGTTAAAAGTTTTACTTTTTCTAAGGACTGCCCCTTCATACATATTAGCAGCATTTCTTGGGTCGTTTTTTAACTGTATAGTCTCAACACTGAGGTGATTATTGATACTTTTCTATGTCCTACTATATTCTATTGTAATGAATATTTTAATAAATATTTTACTTAGACTAATTTTAATATGTGGCCTGTTCCTTCTGCCTTCATTATGACATTTTTATGAAATAGTCTTTTGTCTGTAGCATGTACAGTATTGATGTACTCTATCAAAGATTATAAAAATATAGTCAGTATTTTATCTATGAGATTGGTTATATATCATTTTAGGTCCTATAATTTATTATTTCTTTAGGTCCTGTTTTGAAAGTTCTCTAAGGTGTGAGATAAAAATTTACCTCTAATTTCAACCATTATTCTTCTAATACTGTGTGACAAAGTGAAATACTTAATTCCCCAACTAATTAAAGATGCTACAGTCTATAGGGTTGCAAAGAGTCAGATATACTGAAGCAACTTAGCAGGCACATGTGTAATCTTAGCTTCCTGACTGACCATGGGTCAAACTGATACTCTCTGCGTTGGAAGGTGAAGTTGCAAGTTTCAAATTTTATTAATTTTTTAAAGTATTTTTAAGTTGCAGGGAAAATTTAGGAAGATTTTCATTTGAATAATATTAAACCATATATTTACATAAATGAAGCTTCCCTCATAGCTTAGTCAGTAAAGCATCTGCTTGCAATGAGGGAGACCTGGGTTCAATTCCTGGGTTGGGAAGTTCCCTTGGAGAAGGAAATGGCAACCTACTCCAGTATTCTTGCCTGGAGAATTCCATGGAAAGAGGAGCCTGGCAGGCTACAGTTCCAATGGTGTCGCAAAAGAGTCAGACATGACTTAGCACTATCTTTACATAAATGAAATGATTTGCAATATTTTAGCTTCTCTTTTAGTCTGCAATGTACCTCTACTGATTATCATTTTGTCCTGAAGTCAATATATAAAATTAGTTCTTACTTTTGTTTCAATATCCCTTTATGAATTTATAGAATAAATACTCTATTCCTTAACTTCCTGAAAACATAACCACTTACTTAACCTAAAGTAATCCCAGATGTCTGGGGAAATTTCCTTGCTTGATGGTCTGAGAAAATGTTCCAGGCACCTTTTATTTTACTTTTTTTTTTTAAAGATACATGTTTTCTTTCAGTGAGGAACTGTTTTTGTGAACACAGTTGTAGTAATGGGAATGGGAGTTGGTCAGAGTATGTAGATATGTTCAATGGAATGGTGTACAATATATATTTATGATTCAGATAAAATACAGCTCAAGTTAATGATAATTCTTTCAAACAAATGTAAAAGTATAAAATTTTCTCTTAAACTCTTTGCAGTTTTGTTTTTTCTTAGTTTCATTTCAGTTCAATTCAGTCGCTCAGTCTTGTCCGACTCTTTGCAACCCCATAGACTTCAGCACGCCAAGCCTCCCTGTTCATCACCAACTCCTGGAGTTTACTCAAACTCATGTCCATGGGGTCAGTGATATCATCCAGCCATCTCATCCTCTGTCATCCCCTTTTCCTCACGCCTTCAATCTTTCCCAGCATCAGGGTCTTTTCCAATGAGTCAGTTATTCGCATGAGGTGGCCAAAGTATTGGAGTTTCAGCTTCAATATCAGTCCTTCCAATGAACACCCAGGACTGATCTCCTTTAGGATGGACTGGTTGGATCTCCTTGTGGTACAAGGGACTCTCAAGAGTCTTCTCCAACACCACAGTTCAAAAGCATCCATTCTTTGGCGCTCAGCTTTCTTTATAGTCCAACTCTCACATCCATACATGACCATTGGAAAAACCATAGCCTTGACTAGACGGACCTTTGTTGGCAAAGTAATGTCTCTGCTTTTTAATATGCTCTCTAGATTGGTCATAACTTTCCTTCCAAGGAGTAAGCGTCTTTTAATTTCATGGCTGCGCTCACCTTCTGCAGTGATTTTGGAGCCCCCAAAATAAAGTCTGCCACTGTTTTCCACATCTCTTTGCAATGAAGTGATGGGACTGGATGCCATGATCTTAGTTTTCTGAATGTTGAGCTTTAAGCCAACTTTTTCACTCTCCTCTTTCACTTTCATCAAGAGGCTCTTAGTTCACTTTCTGCCATAAGGGTGGTATCATCTGCATATCTGCGGTTATTGATATTTTCCTCAGCAATCTTGATTCCAGCTTGTGCTTCATCCAGTCCAGCATTTCTTTTGATGTACTCTGCATATAAGTTAAATAAGCAGGGTGACAATATACAGCCTTGACGTACTCCTTTCCCTATTTGGAACCAGTCTATTGTTCCATGTCTAGTTCTAACTGTTGCTTCCTGACCTGCATACAAATTTCTCAAGAGGCAGGTCAGGTGGTACGGTATCCCCATCTCTTTCAGAATTTTCCAGTTTGTTGTGAGCCACATAGTCAAAGGCTTTGGCATACTCAATAAAGCAGATTTTGCAATTAGTATTTTAAGATAGTTGGAAATTTCTTAGTTTAGAGGAAGCCTCATTTTCCAACTACCATAAAATACTAATTTCAAAATATTTATATCCCTGTTTTTATTAATATGGTCATAGGAAATTTTAACATCTTTGAAGGTATTTTTTCTTTGATATATAGTTTAGTTGAAATATATAGTCCAGCCGTGATCCTATAGTGGTTAGTACTCTGTGGTGTGAAATATATAGACCAAACTTCTTTTTCTTTTTGCTGCACCAAGCAGCTTGCAGGTTCTTAGTTTTCTGAGTGAGGATTGAACTGGGGTCCCAGCAGTGAAAGCACTGAGTCCTAACCACTGAACCACCACGGAATTCTCCACAAACTTTTTTTTTTAATGACATGTTTTTATTGCTATATTTGCAATGACTTTTTAGCATAGTTAGGGTGTCCCTGCTGGACCCCCACCCCAACCCAGCCTCACCCCTCCAGCCCATGTCAGAGTATGAGGGAAGCCTTTCCAGGACTCCCTCGGCTGTCTCAGATTGGACATGACACAGATGTGGGCTAAGTAAAGCTGCTTCAAGGAAGAATTCAGTCATAGAAAGTGCATCAGCCTTCAGTTCGAAGGCCCCCAAACATTTTTTTAAGTACTTATTTGACTGAACCAGGTCTTAGTTGCAGCACACAAGATCTTTAGTTGCAGACTGTGAACTCTTAGTTGCAGTATCTGGAATCTAGTTCCCTGACCAGGGATTGAACCTGGGCCTCCTGCACTGGGGGCATGGAGTCTTAGCCACTGGGCTACCAGAGAAGTACCCCCCCAAACATTTTTTAAGTTAAAACCTTACCTTGTTGTACAGATAGGACACATACCTATTACATAATATAATGAGCCATATATGTTTTATTATAGATTTGCCTTTGAATTTTAGGAATGTTTTAATTCCATTTTAAGTGAAATAAATCTTTAGTTTTTAAAACTGTAACACAAGATCAATTCATATATATCTAGCTTTCATTTCTGCCGTTCCAGCTTCTACTTCCTATGCAATGCTATATCATTCATCTTAATATGGGTTTGGGGTTTGTTCTTACGTGCATTTTTAAAGCAGTTTAATACACATACATGTGTGTGTTCATATTCATTTGGAAACCTAAGAAAATTGCAGCATACTATGCCTTCTCTTCCCCATCTCTTCTTTTACTTAAAAACTATATTCTGGAAATAATTTCATAGACATGTATAGAGAGGTTCCTCATTCGATTTTATAGATATCAGTATTCTATTGTGTGAATGGTACATTATTTATTTAAACATCCTCTTTTAGTTGGATATTTGTTTACAACATGGGGCTCTAATAAATAGCTTTGAATCCATAAACACATATTAATGCCCATTTAAAATGAGAAAAGTGTATTGCTAAAAGAAGAGAAATATGTGTTAGATTTAGGCTGGGCAGATGAAAGTAACACATTGTTGCTTGTTTTTCTATCATTTCGGGACTCAAACTCAGCGTCTCTGAGGTACTGATGTAATGGGCTCTTCCAATTTGAAAATGGGGATTACCTTCCTCACTCAGACTGGAGCTGGGATCCTGGGAAACTCTCTGCCTCTGTTTTTATAACTTCACTTTACTCAGTGGAAACAAGCTGAGACTCACAGACCTGATTCTCCATCAGCTGGTTTTAGCCAACAACTTGGTCCTTTTCTCTAGAGGGATCCCACAAACCATGGCAGATTTGAGGTTAGAATATTTCTTGGATGTGGCTGGATGTAAACTTGTCATCTATGTACAGAGTGGCTAGAGGGGTGTCACTTAGCACCACCTGCCTCCTCAATGTTTTCCAGGCCCAGGCCATTAAGCCGTGTTCCAGGACCTCAAGGTGGATGGAGCATAAAGTGAGATCCTGGAAGTGCCTTCATTTCTGCTGTGCCCTCTGCTGGCTCCCATATCTCTTGGTAAAGGTCTTTATTCCAATGAGAGTCATAAGACCAAGAAACTGCAAAAACATTAGTCCAAAAAAAAAAAGTTACAGATATTTTTTGTCACTCAGATCAGAAAGATTTATGGTCACACAACATGCTGTCCTAGTTTTTTCCTTTGATGTTGTATGTTTGGGCCTCTTTGTATGGACTGGTGGCTCCATGGCCAATGTCCTGATCAGGCACAAGCAGCGAGCTCAACACATTCACAGCCGCAGACTTTCTCCCAGACCTTCCCACAAGGCCAGAGCCACATGCACCATTGACCTGGTAAGCTTCTTTGTCTTCTTTTATTCTCTCCCTTGCATTTCAGCTCTTTCCATTATCCTTACTGTGTCACCAAGCCAGTGGCTGGTGACCATTTCTGTGTTCCTGGCTTCATGCTTTCCAACATAAAGTCCCTTTTTCCTTATGACCAGTGACACCCATATCTATCAACTCTTCTCTGATTTCTGGGCCAAAATTTCATTTATTGCTAATCTGGTTAAACAGCTATAACTATGCTGATTTTTGCACTTGGATAAATAATAAGTTTAGTTTTGAAAAAATTTAATGAATAAAGGTTATTGTTAGATACTAAGAATCCTGCTAGGAATCTAGTGAGTAAAACTAAATACATTTCTGCCTTCCTAGAATTTCTAGTATTACCAGAAACTGAAATCATATACTCAGTTATATCAGTTATACTGAACTTATTTCATTTACTGATGTTTCTTTGTCATGAATGGAGACTCTTGAGAAAGTTTTGAGGAAGTACAAAGGAGCAAATTAGCAAATTTTGTGATAAAGACTGATATTATGTGCTTATTTTTCATATAGTTAACCTTAAAATTTATTAATTTTTTTTGTATTTTTACAAAATGAAATTTTTAAAGCATATTTGTATCCAGTAGTTTCAGATAGAGAAAAATCACCTGAAAAGACCCTTTAACTGAAAGTCACAGTAGCCCTCAGAGATCTCATGAAATCTGCCATGTCTGGTGTTGATATACAGTGAGGAGGACCATGTTGGAATGTGAAACAATAAATATACATTATGACTGGTTCTGATACATACTATAAAACTAGTCATGAATTCTAATTGTTCTTGTAAAAATAATGCCAGTACAATTTAGGTTTAAGGTTGGGGGCGGGAGGAGAAGGGGACGACGGAGAATGAGATGGCTGGATGGCATCACCGACTCTGTGGACATGAGTTTGAGTGAACTCCGGGAGTTGGTGATGGACAGGGAGGTCTGGCGTGCTGTGATTCATGGGGTCGCGGAGAGTCGGACACGACTGAGCGACTGAACTGAACTGAGATGGCCCAAATTACCAGCTCTGATTATTAGAAATCATTTTAGTAAAATATTCAGAAGATCCCCTGGAGAAGGAAAAGGCTACCCACTACAGTATTCTGGCCTGAAGAATTCCATGGACTATATAGCATAGTCCATGGGGTATAGTCCATGGTGTCGCAGAGTCGGACACGGCTGAGTGACTTTCACTATCACTTTCATTCGATTAAATATATGTCATAAGAGTTACATTTTTACCATCTTTAATTTCAGTTGATATTTTGTCTTAATTGTTCTGAAAAAGTGAATCACTAATTTTTGTAGGATCAAATTTTGTTACTTAGCATCTCTTTTGTATGATCAGGTAATGCAAATTAATGGTAAAATATTTAGCATAACACATTACATTTCTTCTTTTTTCTAGATTCTATCTTTTTTTTTTTTTTTGGCCATGTGGCTTGCAGGATCTTATTTTCCAGACTAGGGATCAAACCCATGTCCCCAGCAGTGGAAGCACAGAGTCTTAACCACCAGATTGCCAGGGAACTCCCTCTTTTTTTCTAGTATTAAAGTAAAAAACTATCTTCTTTGCAATTATCTGATTATTATCTGCTTGTTATTTAAGGCAAGTTTTTCTGAGGCTTTTAATATGTCTATGTAAAAACCAAATTGTCTGTGTCATTTTCGTGATAGATCAGATATCTCACATAAGTGTTTTGAAATTAGTTACATAATGTCTTGAATTTTACTTCCTGGAAATACACAACCTAAAATCTTTCATACCAACACTGTGAGCTTAAGTCATCTCCTTAACACAGAGCTATCTTATAATTTTTTATTAAATCACAGTGGTCTTCAAAATTGAACATGTATCAGGAAGAAAAGTTTGTGAATGTCTATGAAACCCATATTCTGGGCCCCCAACTCTAGTGTTTCTGACTGAGTACAGAAGAATTTACATTTCTAACAAAATTTACAGAGCATACTATGATACTAATCCAAGGAATTATTTTGTGAACCATTAATCTAATTTTTATTAAAGTTCACATAATTTCTATGAGTTTTTGTACCCTAACTTATGCTTTATTACAACAGTGGTTTTTTCATTTTTATCAACCCAGTTCTTTCCAGATTTACCACGGAGAAAGGAGTCCATATCTTTCATATGATGCACGTTTAAAAATCTTTACACTTACCAAACAAAAACTCACCAACAAAAGTGACCTTAGTGAAAATGATGCAGTAAGGAATTTGAAATCTCTATCCTGCCACTTAAGCAAAGATTACGCCTATGAAAGCTCTCAGAATCAGCTTTTTCAGGAATCTGAAATCTAATTTAAAAACTTACAATCACCAGGGGAGTATTAAATGAACAAAGAAGTTGCCAAATTTTGGAAAATATTGCAGCCTGTTAACTTACCTGCCTACCATCCCCAACTCTGCTACCACCTCATGGGCTCGCTGGTGTATTAGTGGGCCTTATGGACCTTATTCTCAAAGACTTATAGTTTTGAGCTTTAGCATGTCTGATGGTGGCATGGGCGATCAGCTAAGGGACCTGTCTCTGTTCTCTCCACCTCACATTAGTTCCCAGAGCTGCAGTGGCTTTCTGAGGGACATCAGTCAAAAGCACTAAAGACAAATATCTCAGTTGTTTCTTTGAAAAGATAACAAAATTGATAAGCCCCTAACTAGAAAGATAATGGCATCTGGTCCCATCACTTCATGGCTAATAGATGGGGAAACAATGGAAACAGTGACAGACTTTATTTTGGGGGGCTCCAAAATCACTGCATCCATGAAATTAAGACACTTGCTCCTTGGAAGAAAAGTTATGACCAACCTAGATAGCATATTAAAAAGCAGAGACATTACTTTACCAACAAAGGTCCATCTAGTCAAAGCTTTGGTTTTTCCAGTAGTCATGTACGGATGTGATTTGGACTATAAAGAAAGCTGAGCGCCAAAGAATGGATGCTTTTGAACTGTGGTGTTGGAGAAGACTCTTGAGAGTCCCTTGAACAGCAAGGGGATCCAACCAGTCCATCCTAAAGGAAATCAGCCCTGAATTATTCATTGGAAGGACTGATGCTGAAGCTGAAACTCTAATACTTTGGCCACCTGATGCGGAGAACTAACTCATTTGGAAAGGCCCTGATGCTGGGAAAGATCAAAGGCAGGAGGAGAGGATGAGATGGTTGGATGGTATCACTGACTCAGTGGACATGAGTTTGAGTAAGCTCTGGGAGTTGGTGATGGACAGGGAGGTCTGGTGTGCTTCAGTCCATGGGGTCTCAAAGAGTCGGACACAACTGAGCGACTGAACTGAACTGAGACTGATTAGGAAAAAAAGAGTGCAGGCTCAAATTACTAAAATCACACATGAAAGAGGGTTGTTGTTACTGATCTGGCAGAAATAATCAGGATCAGAAGGCAACACTATGAATAAGTACACTCCAATGAATTACATAACACAGATTAAATGAACAGATTTCTAGAAACACATAAAATATCAAAACCAACTCAAGAAGTAGAAAATCTGAATAAATCTGTAACAAAGACACTAAAATAATAATACAAAAACTACTAATAAAGAAAATCCCAGGGTCAAATGGCTTCTCTGATGAATTCTAACAAATATTTGAAGAGGAAATAACACTAATCTCTCTCAAATTGTTCAAATTAAAAGAGATGGATAGGACATTTCATAACTCATTCTACAAGGCCAGTAATACCTTATACCAAAAACAAAAACATCACAAGAAAATACTTCAGAACAATATCCTTTATGAATAAAAATACAAAACGCTAACAAACCAAATCCATCAGTGTGGTTCAACTTACAGAAATCAATCAACATAACATATGTTAGGTGGGAGGGGGGTTCAAGAAAGGGAACACATGTACACCCGGGGTGGATTCGTGTCAATGTATGGCAAAACCAACCAATATATTAATGTAAGGTAATTTGCCTCCAATAAAATAAATTAAAAAAAAACACATAACATATGTTGATAGAATGGAGGGAAAAAAAAAACCCAAATCAAAGCAATCGATGCAGAACAGTTTTGATGAATTCAACATCCTTTCATAATGATAAAAATACTCAACATGCTAGGATTACTTCATAAAGGGCATTATGAAAACCTCATAGATAACCATACTCAATGATGAAAGACTAAAAGATTTCCCCCTTAACCAAGAATACTACAAGAAGGTTTACTTTCACCACTTCTATTTCACATTGTACTGAAACATCTAACTAGAACAATTACTTAAGCAAGAAAAAGAAATAAAAGGCAACCAAATCATATAGGGAGAAGCAAAACTCTTTGCAGATGACATAATCTTACAGGTATACAATGTCAAAGAATACACACACACATAATTAGAATAATGAATTAATGGAATTGTAGGATATAAGACCAATGCGCAAATATTATATTTCCAGACACTGGAAATCTGAAAAAGAAATTATAAAAACAATTCCACTTACAATAGCTTCAAAAAAGAATAAAACACATAGCAATAAATTTAACCAAAAAGGAGAATGGCAGGGATGGGCAAAATAGGTAAAGGGGACTAAGAGGAACATACTTCCAGTTTTAACATAAGTAAGTCACAGAGATGTAATACACAAATATGGAATGCAGTCAATAATACTGCAACACCCTTGTATGTGACAGATGGTAACTAGCTGATGGTGATCATCTTGCAATATATATAAACACTGAATCCCTGTGTTTTCCATCTGAACTAAACATCCCGCATGCTGCAACAAAGGCTGAAGATCTCTCATGCCACTTGGCATGAGAAGACTTGGCAGAACCAAATGAATAAGTAAACATTAAAAAAAAAAACATTCACAGAATACCTCAACAGCTCTGCCATCACACACAATCTTAGACAGTACCTTCTCTGTATCCACCTTTCTCTGGGGGCACATGTACAACATTGCTTTTAGTACTTTTTTGGTTCTGATGGCAACTTACTCCTTATTTCCTAATTTTGCTTTCAAATGAAAATCAGCCAGCACCCCTGTTAGCGCCTTCAGCAACTCCTTCACTGTAAAAGTTTTGGCAACCTTTTCTCACATATCCTGGAACTTTCTGAACAACTCATGATGACTACAGGTTGCTCAAAGGCTTCTAATGCAAGGAACTGCCCCCTCTTGGTTCCATGGTCTACACCATTAAAAAAAAACACACACACACAACTGATGACTGGTTGATGACTAATGATTGATGCATTTGAACTGTGGTGTTGGAGAAGACTCTTGAGTGCAAGGAGATCCAACCAGTCCATCCTAAAGGAAATCAGTCCTGAATATTCATTGGAAGGACTGATGTTGAAGCTGAAACTCCAATACTTTGGCCATCTGATGCGAAGATCTAACTCATTGGAAAAGACCCCGATGCTGGGAAAGACTGAAGGTGGGAGGAGAAGGGACAACAGAGGATGAGATGGTTGGATGGCATCACCAACTCAATGGACATGGGTTTGAGCAAGCTCCGGTAGTTGGTGATGGACAGGGAAGCCTGGTGTGCTGAAGTCCATGGGGCCTCAAAGAGTCAGACATGCCTGAGTGACTGAACTGACTGAATATCTGGTTACAGAAATCGTGATCTTGAAAATAGAGGCTCTCATAAACCCTGAGTTCGTGACCCTCCATACCACAGTACCCATTATGCTTTTAGTCAAGGAAATAGCACCCCACCTGCTCAGAATGGCGGCCTAGGCCTCCATAAAACAGGATGAAGACAAGCCTGGGACCCCTAGCAAACTATTACTACCCTTGCAGGAGGAGTGGTTTACCCTGTCCTCAGTCTCTTGCCAGAACTTTGGTGCTGGAGGAGGTCACCATGTTCTCTGGACCCAAGGCCACCTGGAGAGCCCCTTGGGATTTACTAAGTGATAGACAATTCCTAGACTGTGTCAGTGGCACTGCTGACCATCAGTGGATGGCCACTGTTCTCCATCCCTTAGCCAGGATGCCCCTGATAAAGGATGGAACAGAAAGGTCAATACAGCTGACGACACTTTATGCAGTTATCTCAGCACTGGATGCCCTGGCGCATCTTCACATTATCACAAAAAATTGTCCCCTTCAAGGTAAAAGACTCTGGGAATCTCCTGACTCACACATATCCAAGCATACATACATCAAAAAATCACTCATGAGGAATTCCCTGGCAGTTCTGCTGTGGGTGCAGATCCCTGGTCAGGGAACTAAGATCCCACAAGCTGCACAGTGTGGCAAAAACAAAAACCCACTCATGTCTCTACATATACTAAGCCTTGCCATAATGCTCCTTATATCTTTTGGAGTTACAGACGCTATTGATAGTAACCAGGACACACATTTCACATTGCAAAATAACAATGAGGGCTCTTGGGAAAGACATCAATAAAACTTTCATGTTCCTATAGATCACAAACAGCTGTTTTAACTGACAGACTTAGTGGTCTCCTCAAGCAACCCCTTTTAAAATTCTAGTCTAGCAAATACACCTCTGAGAGTCTCTACTTTGCTCCAGGCCCTTTGGGTGGCTTACACCTCACACCAACTTTAGCGATTTTTCCATTGTCTTTTCCTACATTTAAAGGGAGGTGTGTCTCACCTTCAAGTACATTAGGCCCTTTAATTATGTCTCTTATAAGTTTTTGATCCTGCCCCCATTGGACAAGGGCTGGAGGCAAGATGGTGGTTGCATACAATCCTCAGGTGCTTTATCCATAGATTATCGCATGGACTCACAAGCTACTCATTTGATAGGGGACCAATTTGAGCTAAACATCTACCACAAAAACAAAATTTTGATCCAGCAATTCCACTTCTGGGTATTTATCTGAAGGAAACAAAATATTTAACTCAAAAAGATATGCACCTCCATGCTCACTGTGGCATTATTTACAACAGTCAAGAAAGCAACCAAAGGGTCCATCTAGATGAGTAATAAAGAAAAGGAAGTGTATATATACATGTAAATGGAATATTACTCAGTCATAAAAAGATGACAATCTGGCCATTTTCAATGTGAACTTTGAGGGCATTATGCTAAGTGACATAAGCCAAAGAAAGAATATAACTTATGATACTGTATTGTATATATGAAAGTTGTTAAGTAGATCTTAAAATTTTCATCACAAGAAAAAAATTGTAACTATGTACAGTGATAGATGTTAACCAGTCATACTGTGATCACCGTGCAATATATACAAATATAGAATCATGTACACCTGAAACAAAAATAATGTTACATGCATTATGCCTCAATGTAAAAGAACTCACATATCTTTAAATTTTATATGTTGAATAGGATTGGTGACTGAAATCTGCATGATGAAATTTTGTTAGCAAACAGAAAACAGAAAAACCAAGTGTGTTTCATTAATTTTATCCAAAGAAGGTGAGGGCTGGGATGATTATTTCCTGAACTGGTTCGAAAGGACAGTGTGGATAAAAAGTTCTCTGCACAGTTGAGGCAAAAGCCAGCATGTTGGTAAATCACCTAACATGCATTAGTGAGTGGGTTTCCACCTGGAAAACTGGTGCTCAGTCACACCAATAACGCACTGCTTGTCATGCAGAACATGTCCAAATCTTGGAAAGGGGAAATTCTGTAGCATAAATTGTGATGCTTCTCTGGTTTCCTCTCTGCATCTGAAATTGCTGAAATGCAAGTCTGTGTGCCTGCCACAGTGAGGCCAAATAATATCAAAACTTTGGACTATGGAACAGAGGAAGGTTTACTGCAGAGTCATGCAAGGAGATGGGTGGCTCATGCCTTAAAACCCCAAAAGCTCAGCAAAGCCCTCTTCTAGGAAAGGTGAGGGAGGGGCGTGGTTAGTTGTTACAAACTTCTTGGCCTCAGCTCCTTTGTTTCTGAGGTTAGGTCATGGTCAGCAAAAAACTTTCCTGTAAATCTCTACCAAAGGAACGTTATTCTCTGTTCTGACAAGAAAGGGCAAGGTCCCAAGGCACAAGTTTCACTCTCCGAGGTCCAAGTCCTGCTAAGAGGAGGCAGATCGCAGCTGGTGGCTCCCTCATGACAAAGTACCCAGATCCTGCCCAGCTGTCGCCACCGAGGGAGCCAGGCACCCAGGACTCAACCAGCCCTCAGGCTTCCCAAAACGCCCTTTGCCGAGGTGGGGGCGGGGCAGGTCCCACAGACTGCAACTCAGGCAGACAGCCATTGCTAGTAGGTCACAGAGGCGACCTGGGCCCCTCAGCTCTCTAGATGGGCCAAGTCCAGTTGAGCTGGAGGGCCCGGGGTAGAAGGCCAGCACCCACTTTTTACCTTACTCCACCAGAGGACCACCATTCTGCTGGCAGTTGGCTGAAAATGGCTCACTAATGGTGGCTCATTGACGGTTGCTTGTGGGCAAGACCCACGGAGGCATCAACTAATGGCTGAGCAGGACCATTAACAGTCTCCGAGTAACAGTTGCCTGGTACAGGGTGGGGCAATAATGCTGCACAGCAACTGCCCCAGCTAAAGGGCTGCACTAGGCCGCCCTCTATTATACATTTAGCCACAGAAGAGATGACTATTGGACTGAGCATAACATCCGGTGTAAGGAGAAGCCTATTACCCATCCTCTTTCCTGGACAGCGTCGCACCAAAACTTGAGTCACGGACATCAGGGACAAACTGTAAATTGGCCAACACAGGGGCATTAAAGAAAACGAAACTTTACCTAACACAGCTGCAGGGCTTTACAGTTCTCAGAAATCAGCGGAGAATGTCAGCCAATCTTCAAACTCCCAAGTCTGTTCACACCATCTCTGGGCCTCCCTGTTTCCCTTTCTCAGCTACCCTGGTCCAAATATGGAAGATGACTAGGCAACCAATCAGCTGAAGTTTTAACTCCTGCATTTACCCTGCAAGAATCCCTTAGTCTGTAAGCAACTCAGAACTCGTTACTCCAGTATCTGTGAGTTTCCTGAGTTGCAGACTGAAACTCAGCAATAAACTTATCTTTCTTCTTTGCTTTACTTAATGTGCAGTCTGGGTTTTTAACAACTATACCCAGGTGCTTTGCTACTGTGAACATTGCTGTACATGTCATCTTGTACACGAACTTCTTTTTAGAAAAATGTGAGGTGGGAATAAATCTTTCAGAGTGGTTGTACTAATTATCACACCATCAGTAGGTAACGGCAAGACCCCTGAATATCCACGTCTTCTGCAACACTCGGTGCGGCAACCTGTCCGACTTTAATTCCCGAACCTTGGAAAACGTTTATTGGAGTGAGCAAACAAGACTAGGGCTTAATACAGCTCTCTCTCCTCCCACTCCTGCATTACCAGTATTCTTGGAGTTTGCAGGAGAAATAAATTCTTGACAGATTTCCCTGACGCATCAAATGCCTGTCAGATCCTGCTGGACATCATATCCTGTAAAAATCCTAAATGTCCAAAGGGAGCGTCAGGCCCCTACCCATCTCCGCATACCCGTGACTACATCCAGAATTCACAGATACAAAGGCTTTCCGGTTAACTTTCTTGTGCAAAAGTCCTTGTACACGTTCTTACAATGCACTTAGCGTTAAATTCCCAGAAATGAGAAAGAGCTAAGACCAGGACAATATAACAACCACTGTCTGCACGCACCGCTGATAAAGCAAACGACGCGCATTCCATGACAGCTTGTCTCGCGAGGTGACAAGGTCTCGCGGAGTATGTGAGCCCTCCCACCACAGAACGTAGCGAATCCCGGCTTGAGATGGGGTGGGGTGGGGCCTGCGGTTCACGGAATCCGTTTCTGCCTGGAAATTAAGTTTCCCGCTCGAATGGATTTTCCCTGTGTCGCTGGGCCTTACATTAACTACATTCCCATCTCACATCTTCACTTGTAAGATTATATTATGTATTGAGAGGACTTCTCTGGCGGTCCAGTGGTTAAGGTTAAATGAGACTCCACGCTCCCAATGCAGGGGGCCCGGTTCGATCCCTGGTTGGGGAAGATCCAACATGTCGCATAATGCGACATCCCCCACATCCCCTAAAAAGGGGGATCTTCATCTCTATTTCAAATTATGACAGGGTTTTAAATTTCCTAAAATTTTGTTTAGGATATTCTGTGTCCATGTTCATGTGGGTGTTGGGTCTTCAGTTCTAATAGTACTACCTGATTTTGGTATCAAGTTAATCTCCTAAAACTAGTTGAGAAGAGTTCCATCCTTTAAAAAAAATGATTTGAGTAGAATTGGAATTACTTCTTCCTTATGTCTAGAAGAATTCACTAGTGAAGTCATCTTGGCACAAAATCATAACGGTAAAATTTTAAACTACCTAATTTAGTGTCTGTAATAGAGGCCACTTCAGAGTACTCGTTTCTTCCTCAGTGAACCTGAGTTGTTGGAGTATTCAAGAAATTTTTTGGTCAATTTCTAGTTGTTGTAGAGTTGTTGGAAAGAATTGTTAAAAATATCGTATACTCCCTGGAGCCCTGCGTGGGAACTGTCTTCCCTGCTAGAACTCAGGCTGAAGGACGCAGCTCCTATAGCAGATTTGAGGTCAGGGCCCAGGGCACAAGGGGCCAAGAGGGGACATATCAGAGGGCAGCAGAGGCTCTGCCCTTCTTTCCTGTATCCTGTGGACTTACTTTTCTGAGTTACCTACACTGGCCTAAGGTAGGCCACTGTTCATCCCTGGTCAGGGAATTAAGATCCTGCATGCTGCATGGCAAGCTATCTAATTTTTGTTGTGATTTCTTTTTCAACCGAAACATAGTTTGTTTTGCCCAACTTTTTATTGGACCACCCTGAGAGAGAGGAAACGCACTGTTGTGAGATGACTGGAGTGGCGCAGCTGCTATATAAATCAAGGTTTTGTTGCATTTTAAATAAATAAAAACTGAAATATCACATATAACCTTGACTTCCCTGGTAGTCCATTGGTTAAGACTCTGCACTTCCAGTACAAGGGACACGGGTTCAATCCCTGGTCAAGGAACTAAGATTTCACATGGGGCAGCCAAAAATCATTTTTTTTGGCCATACCATGCAGCATGGGGAATCTTATGTATAATTCTTTGAATGTTTTTACTGTATCTAGTGCTATCCCATCTTTCATTCCTTATATTGGTAATTTTTTTCCTGATCAATCTACCTAGAGATCCATCAGTTATATTGATCCAGTCAAAAGACAGCTTTGGAGTTCACTGATTTTCTGTATTTTAATTATTTTATTAATTTCTGTTCTTTATTCCTTTTGCCTACTTTGACTTTATGTTTGTTTCTAATAGTGTCTTAACTTGGATATTGTTTTAGTTCTTCCCTTACTTTCAAAATACTTAAATCTATACCTTTTCTTCTAATCTCAGCAGTAACAAATCTTGATATATTAGGTTTCATTCCACTTGGTTCAAAATATTATCTAATTTCTCAGGGTCTTCCCTGATGGTCCAGTAGTTAAGATCCTGCATTCCCAATGCAAGAGGGCATAGGTTCAATCCTAGGGAACTAAAATCCTGCATGGTACATTGCATAGCCACACACAAAAAAAACTGTTTAACTTCCAAATATGTTAAACTAGGGATTTTTTCTAACAGTGTTCTTTCATGAATTCTAGTTTAATTCTCCTGTGCTTAGAGTATATATCTTCATGATTTTAATTTTATATTTATTGGTACTTTTTATGGCCTAGAATATTATTTTTGTGAAAATTCTTTCTGACCCTAAAGTTCTCTAAATGTTAATAAGGCAAAAGGTGGTTGCTAGATTAGTTCCCAGAAACTGAGTGGCTTAAACACTATTTTATGCTCTCACAATTGTGGAAGCTCAGTTCAGTTCAGTTCAGTCGCTGAGTTGTGTCCGACTCTCCGCGACCCCATGAATCACAGCACACCAGGCCTCCCTGTCCATCACAAACTCCCGGAGTTCACTCAAATTAATGTCCACAGAGTCGGTGATGCCATCCAGCCATCTCATTCTCTGTTGTCCCCTTCTCCTCCTGTCCCCAATCCCTCCCTGCATCAGAGTCTTTTCCAGTGAGTCAACTCTTTGCATGAGGTGGCCAAAGTATTGGAGTTTCAGCTTTAGCATCAGTCCTTCCAACGAACACCCAGGACTGATCTCCTTTAGAATGGACTGGATGCATCTCCTTGCAGTCCAAGGGACTCTCAAGCGTCTTCTCCAACACCACAGTTAAAAAGCATCGATTCTTCGGCGATCCGCTTTCTTCACAGTCCAACTCTCACATCCATACAAGACCACGGCAAAAACCATAGCCTTGACTAGACGGACCTTTGTTGGCAAAGTAATGTCTCTGCTTTTTAATATACTATCAAGGTTGGTCATAACTTTCCTTCCAAGGAGTAAGTGTCTTTTAATTTCATGGCTGCAATCATCATCCGCAGTGATTTTGGAGCTCAAAAAAATAAAGTCTGACACTGTTTCCACTGTTTTCCATCATTTTTCAATGAAGTGATGGGACCAGATGCCATGATCTTTGTTTTCTGAATGTTGAGCTTCAAGCCAACCTTTTCACTCTCCTCTTTCACTTTCATCAAGAGGCTTTTGAGTTCCTCTTCACTTTCTGCCATAAGGGTAGTGTCATCTGCATATCTGAGATTATTGATATTTCTCCCAGCAATCTTGATTCCAGCTTGTGCTTCTTCCAGCCCAGCGTTCCTCATGATGTACTCTGCATATAAGTTAAATAAGCAAGGTGACAATATACAGCCGTGACGCACTCCTTTTCCTATTTGGAACCAGTCGGTTGTTCCATGTACAGTTCTGACTGTTGCTTCCTGACCTGCATACAAGTTTCTCAAGAGGCAGGTCAGGTGGTCTGGTATTCCCATCCCTTTCAGAATTTTCCAGTTTATTGTGATCCACACAGTCAAAGGCTTTGACATAGTCAATGAAGCAGAAATAGATGTTTTTCTGGAACTCTCTTGTTTTCTCCATGATCCAGCGGATGTTGGCAATTTGATCTCTGGTGCCTCTGCCTTTTCTAAAACCTGCTTGAACATCTGGGAGTTCACGGTTCACATATTGCTGAAGCCTGGCTTGGAGAATTTTGAGCATGACTTTACTAGCATGTGAGATGAGTGCAATTGTTCGGTAGTTTGAGCATTCTTTGGCATTCCCTTTGGGATTGGAATGAAGACTGACCTTTTCCAGTCCTGTGGCCACTGCTGAGTTTTCCAAATCTGCTGGCATATTGAGTGCAGCACTTTCACACATCATCTTTCAAGATTTGAAATAGCTCAACTGGAATTCCATCACCACCACTAGCTTTCTTCGTAGTGATGCTTCCTAAGGCCCACTTGACTTCACATTCCAAGATGTCTGGCTCTAGGTCAGTGATCATGTTATCGTGACTATCTTGGTCGTGAAGATCTTTTTTGTACAGTTCTTCTGTGTATTCTTGCCACCTCTTCTTAATATCTTCTGCTTCTGTTAGGTCCATACCATTTCTGTCCTTTATCGAGCCCATCTTTGCATGAAATGTTCCCTTGGAATCTCTAATTTTCTTGAAGAGATCTCTTGTTTTTCCTATTCTGTTGTTTTCCTCTATTTCTTTGCATTGATCTCTGAGGAAGGCTTTCTTATCTCTCCTTGCTATTCTTTGCAACTCTGCATTCAGATGCTTATATCTTTCCTTTTCTCCTTTGCTTTTCGCTTCTCTTCTTTTCACAGATATTTGTAAGGCCTCCTCAGACAGCCATTTTGCTTTTTTGCATTTCTTTTCCATGGGGATGGTCTTGGTCCCTGTCTCCTTTACAATGTCACGAACCTCCGTCCAGAGTTCATCAGGCACTCCATCTATCAGATCTAGTCCCTTAAATCTATTCCTCACTTCCACTGTATAATCATAAGGGATTTGATTTAGGTCATACCTGAATGGTCTAGTGGTTTTCCCTACTTTCTTCAATTTAAGTCTGAATTTGGCAATAAGGAGTTCATGATCTGAGCCAGTCAGCTCCTGGCCTTGTTTTTGCTAACTGTATACAGCTTCTCCATCTTTGGCTGCAAAGAATATAATCAATCTGATTTCGGTGTTGACCATCTGGTGATGTCTAGAGGTCTGAAATCAAGATGTTATTAAGGCCATGTTTCTTCTGCTCAAGAGAAGATTCCTTGAACTTCCTGTCTTCTGGTGGTTGCTGTCTGGTTTTTAAACAAATAGGGAAATGTCTCAGCTCTTCTCCCTTCCTTCCTTTTTCTTTCTTGTTATGCTCTCGCTTCTGGCCTTCCAAACACGTGTATATTAGATCATGTGGTATTCTCCTACAAGTCACTACTATTGCTGTTATTTTTTCACTACGTGATTTATTTTGCATAATTTCTGTATCTTTAAATTCACTGATTTTCCTTCCATATTATCTCATCTGCTTTTCATATTACACAGCATTTTTCTCTTTTCTGGCTGTGCCCTGCAGCATGCAGGATGTCAGTTCCACCAGGGACTGCAGTGAAATCCCGGAATCCTAACCACTGACTACCAGGCAATCACCATGGTCTTTCCTCAGTTCTTTGCCCCTCCCCTTTCTCTGTACCCCTCATCTCCAGCTCCCTCCTCTCCCTTACCTGAATTCTAGTCACATTGGCCTCATGTATCCTGAGCTGCGTCTCTAAATGGACAAAATCACAGTGCTTTACTCCTGTTTCCTTTCTGGAAAGCCAAGTGTCCCAGGGGCTACTTCTGATTTTCCTAAGACTCACTGAACAGCTGGAAACAAAGACAAAAAACTGGCCAGAAAACAGGAAACAAATAAACAAGGGTCTTTGCCAGGGTGCGAAGAGGTAAAAAAAAGGAAAGCCAGAGAATGAAACTGTCGCATCAGAGCTTTTTTTCTGATGAGAAAACTTCAGCATTTGCCCAAGTAAAATGGGCCTCTTTTTCCTAGGGAATCATTCAAAATGCCCAGAAAAAAATGCCTTCCCTAGAATTCACCCTGAATTAGGTATTCATTGGTACTACTCACACCTGCCTCTCACAAACACTCTCATATATCACCACCCGAGGATGTCCACAAATTCTAGGTTCAATTGGACTACCTTCTCTCACTCTAGACTTAATATAGCTACACTTATTTCAGTGTTTCCTCTATGATGCAGGATGACGGAGTGACTTTGCAGCAGGGCCAGGATTTGAGGCACTGGACACTTGGGCATAGGGGCCTGCAGAACCAGGTAGATGCCAGGTGGAGCCCAAGGCAGAGTAGTGGGTGTGAGAAGTAGTCTTGGCAACCAGGGGAGAGGGATCAGAACCCTTGATTCTGCAGGAGAGTTGGGTGTAGGCAGAGGGTGTGGAGCCATTAGGTGAGACGGTGGAAGCAAAGCACTCAAGCCATGCTACTCCAAAATACATTGCAGGTTTTTCCAACAACAGCACCCTCCTCAAGTTAATATCTGGACCTTCTAATAATTCTGAAATCCAGATAAAATCAGGCCTACAAAGCCCTGAATTTTCATCTATTAAGCTTTTGTCAGCAATGAGACGTGTTCTCTGCCAACCTGCTATTCCATTTGAGGCACCCAAAGTTGAAAGCCCCTACAAACACTTTTTACCTCCTCAGTTTGGCAGAGCCTAATAGTTTCCAAACCACTCCAATAAAAAGAACCTCCATGGTTAAAGGTGGCTTAAATAATAAGATATTTATTATCACACAAACCAGAGCAATATGAGGCAAATAATTATCCAGGTTGGGTGACTTGGAGGCTGGAAAAATGTTACAAGTATCACATGAGAGTGAAACCAACAATGTCCATGAAGAAAGTAAACCTTTTCTGTTACCAGAAAACAGCTCAGATCCTCTTGGCTAAAGATGGGTCATGCCCACTCCTTTGCCAGTCAGAGGGGAGCAAATGAGGACCCCCATTTAACTCAGGTTTCCATTTACTTATTTATGGCAACATGGCTTGTGGGATTTTATTTCCTCAACAAGTGACTGAACCCAGACCTTCAGAAGAAGCATAGAGTTCTAACCATTGGACAACCAGGGAATTCTGGAACTCAGCCCTCCAGGGACTAGAGAGAGAATACAAAGTTCTGCCTCCCCTGATGATATTAGGATAACTAAGCTGGTACAGTTGTTTTCAGCCACAGGCATTGATAGTAAAAAATTCAGCAAGGAACCCGAGCAGGTCTGAAAGTGCAACATAGCTTCTGAAAGTTTCCCCCATAAATGACATTCATAAACTCTCTCTCAAGTGTCAGTGTCTAGATATACATGGTTCAACACATGATTTGATGTCTCCCTCTCTACAGGAAGTCACAGAGCTCTTCCCTGTGAGTTCTGCTGTGTTAAAAGCACTCCTAGAGCCTTCCTGCAGCATGAACTTTCTGGTGCCTAATGAGGTGGGAGCTTAAGCTATATGATTTCCCACACTCATTGCATTCATATGGCCTTTCTCCAGTGTGAACTTTTTGGTGCCGAACAAGGTGGGATGTTCTGATGAAATCTTTCCCACATTTGCTGCACACAAAAGGCCTTTCACCTGTGTGAACTCTCTGGTGGGCAATAAAATCAGAGCTTCGACTAAAGAATTTCCCACATTCAATGCACTCAAAAGGCCTTGCCTCAGTATGAATTCTCTGGTGTTTAATAAGGGTGTATTTGTGGCCAAAGGATTTTCCACAGTCACTGCAAACATAAGGATTTTCTCCAGTATGGATACTCTCATGCTGAACAAGTGTGGATTTGTGTCTGAAGACTTTCCCACAATCGTTGCACTTGTAAGGTCTTGCTCCATTGTGAACTCTCTGGTGTACAATTAGGTTGGAGTGATGGCTAAAGTATTTGCCACACTCGCCACACTTATAAGGCATCTCTCCAGTGTGAACCCTTTTGTGCTGAGTAAGGTTGTCTTTGCGGCTAAAGGCTTTTCCACATTCGCTGCACTCATAAGGCTTTTCTCCTGTATGGATTCTCTGGTGCTGGACAAGTGTGGCTTTGCGGCTGAAAGCTTTCCCACATTCACTGCACTCATAAGGCTTTTCTCCAGTGTGGATTCTCTGGTGCTGAACAAGCGTGTCCTTGCGGCTGAAAGCTTTCCCACATTCGATGCACTTGTAACGCATCTGTCCAATGTGCAAGGCCTGCCCACTCTCAGGACTCCGTGTCTTCCTCTTGCTGTGGGTGGCCTTTTGCTGGTGACTGCCCAAACTGGCCTGGAAGTTCTTCTGCTCCTCCTTACATGAAAAGGGCTTCTCTGACAGCGGAGGTTCTTCACGAGCTCTACAGTTAGTAACAAATGAGGTCTTGCCTTTGTCACCTCTTAGGAGTTTCTCTACATCGTACAGGTTCTGATGCTGGTCAAAGTTTACACTGAACCAGAACTGCCTTTCACACGCCCCACATGTGTAAGGTTTCAGTCCATGCAGTGTTTCTTTGTGTTCAACCAGGTGCAAAATATCTTTTAAAATTGGGCCACATAAGTTACAAGGATGAGCCATCTGAGTCAATGAATCTGCCTTGGAAGTATGAATGTGTGACACTGCTACAGAAACACTCTGCTCAGAAGGTGCCTCTTCCTTGTCCACTCCATGCCAACAACCTGAAAGCAGAAAAATGTCACTGAACAGCATGTTTACTTCAGTGGGAGTGGGCACTCTCATCACAAATGTGTCCCCAGCACAGCTAGGACTGAGTCCATAGGGTTGTTGCCAGGACAATAGATTTAGTGTCAAGTTAAAGAAAGCTGCTGTGCAGTACTGGGCTCTATGTGTCACAGGATAGGGAAGGCCTCACAACCCCAAAGACACAGGGATGGGATGTGGCTCAGGGAGATGAGGCAGGCAAGATCTCCAACTCACAACATGCAAATGACTTTCAGAAGGACCTTGGCATGACTGAAGAGGGGACCACTGTCCAGAAAATAAGTAATTGGTATTCAAAACCTATTTTAAAGATATGCTTATGTCTCAAGACACATGAACACTGTCCAAAAGAGAAAAGTACCACAGAGGAAGCAGTAGAGAACACTGGTGAGTGGGGTGGGCAGCCCTGGGCCACAGGTCAGAATAGAAATGACAAGTAAAGTGTCCAGAATGGGGAGGAAAAGAGAAATAAGGTATGGCCTGTAGCCTGGGCACAAAACAGTAGTGGGCACAGAACAGGTTTCTAGTGCTATTTGAACCCATCCTTGCAGTTACATTCTTTCCAGGCTCCCACTCACAAGGACCTGTCCAAGCTCCTTCTGCTGTGACTTGAGTCATGACCTCTCAGAGTTGAGTCACAACCTTTTTATAGTTCTACAGAGGATCTAGAACACAAAAGTCACAGAGGAAAAAGACAGGGCAAGTGAGCAGGAAAGCACTGGCCAGGGGAGTCCACCCATGGGTGAGCAAAAGAAAACTAAAGCAACAACCCAGTGGGCCCCACGAGCAGTGGCTGTAGCTGTACTTCATGACAGAGGTATGCCCAAAGGACTGACAATTAAAGGAAGTGAACATAATCTGGAGCATGTGAATGTGAAAGTCGCTCAGTCGCGTCCAACTCTTTGCAACCCCATGGATTACACAATCCATGGAATTCTCCAGGCCACAATAGTGAAATGGATAGCTGTTCCCTTCTCCAGGGGATCTTCCCCACCCAGGACTCCCATACTGAAAGTGGATTCTTTACTAGCTGAGCCACCAGGGAAGCACAGAAGTGCCCTAAATGAAAACAGAGCCACCCACCCAGGAAGAGGGCAGGTGGGGTAGTATCCACTAAGTTGACCACAAGACCCTCAACCTGCCTGGCAATTTTGGGGCAACAGAAGCTGGGAAGCAATAGGGAATTCCCTGGTGGTCAAGAGGTTAGAAGTCCACAGTTTCAGTGCTGGAGGGTGCAGTTTAGCACAGGGAATGGAGAAGGCAGTATACACAGTCAAGCCCTGGCACCCAGAGGATCTACATGAGGGAGTGCCCCTGGTCCAGTTACAGGAAGGAAATCACAGCTTCTAGGGGAAAGGGGGGAAGGGGACAACATATAAAACTGGGCGATGCAGGGTCTTACCCAGGAAAACCATAAGAGCAAAGCATTGAAGGCACTGCACCACAATGAGCGTCTCTGAGCCTTATCAAGAAGCTCCCATTGCTCCCAGGAAAAATACACAGACCCTCAAAGGTCACGTGTTCCTGCATGAAGTGGACAACTGAGTAAAAGGGCAGCCTCTGTCCCTAGGGCTCCTGGCCTATCTGCCACACATTCACTTTCCTCCCAGGCTTCCCAACTTACAACAAGACAGCAGGCCCTTGTGTGACTGACACCTCCTCTCTCATTTCCCATCAACTACCCTGTCCAGCCTAGAGCAAGTAAGCGGACAGACACTGTATAGTCTGGGCCTGGCAAGAAGGGACCAACACTTCACTGCCAGCTAGTTCCCATGGGATCCAGAGATGATGCCCCTCATACACAAATTTGAGTTTCGCATTCCTTCTAGAACCCTCAGTACCAAAGACCCCAGGCCGTGACTTCAGATTGCACCTCAAAGGGTATGTTATTCTTTAGACCACACTTCCCTTGTTACCTAAAAGGCTTACAACACAAGTACCTCCCAGACGTAAACCTGCACATAGCATCCAAAAATGCTTGGTCACTGCATCCAGGATCAACTCTGGCCCCCACTGCCATAGGTATATCCAAACACAGCTTTTAAATTCTTCCTTCCTTGATTCACCTTCAGCAGTTTAGAACCACGTGCAGATTATCGGATAAAGCCAGCCCTTTCCCACCCTGCTACAGCATGTTTGGGATACTATACCCTCATCAGTCACAGGGTTCACACTTACCACTAAGTTCTCATTCAAAGCCCACACCCACTGGCCTTCCACCCCAAGTACAGTGGCTCTGTCAGCTGACCCAATTTAGCCCTGAACTAACCAATCAGCTTGACTGAAACTTGCCAGTGCACACAAAGGTCACAAAAACCTGAGAAGCACAGGGACAGGGGAATAAGCACTGACTTTGTTCTCACTTTCGCCTCATCTCCTTTACTGCTTTACCCCAGCTTTCATCTCATGTCCACTTTCTCCCTAGAAGACTTCATCAACTGCCACATCCTGTTTTCCTTACTCACCATGGACACCAATCTCCCTTTTCTTGACTTGAAGGTAACTCTTACTTCCACTCCATTGTCCCCACCTCCTTTCCAGACCCCCATGACATAAAGGTTCTCTCTCTAAACCTGATACACGACTCTACCCTAGTCAGTTACTGGCTCTCATCTTGTGAATGTCTCCAACTTGAATCCCACCTCTGAACTCCATACCCATGGGTCCAGCTGTCCGCTTGATACCTCAAATCAGATGTCTTTGGAACATCTCAGATTCAATATGATCAAAACCTAACTCCTGATACCACCTCTGAAAGTTACTCTCACCACCAACTTCACAAATTCAGTTGAGGCTTTTTTCTCCCTTACATCTTCTCAGGCAAAAAACCTGTGGATTCATCTGTGACCCTTCCCCTTCTTTCTCACACCCTCCACATCAGAAAATCTGGTTGGTTCTACTTTAAAAAACAAAACAAAATCCACCAGAATCCAAGCACTTGTCTCTCATCTCTGTAGTCATCACTCTGGCCCAGCCATCATCAACAGTCCTCTTTCCTATACCCCCATAGTCTTTTCTTCACTGTACAGCCAGAAATATCCTGATAAGAACAGAATCGGATCACTTCCTT
Organism: Moschus berezovskii; assembly: GCF_049115385.1. Taxonomy (NCBI): domain Eukaryota; kingdom Metazoa; phylum Chordata; class Mammalia; order Artiodactyla; family Moschidae; genus Moschus; species Moschus berezovskii. The sequence goes on from NC_142481.1 coordinate 1,042,669, forward strand.
CTCTGCTCCAAACTTTTCATAGCTCCCACCACTTTTAAAATAGAAGCCCAGCTCCAAAGGTTCCTAGTCCAGAGCTGAATCCTGTCCCCTGCTCTCTGATCACCAAACATAATGGAAACCTTAAGTTCCCTGAACACTATCTGTTCAGTCTTAAGTGATGCACCTGCACAGGCTGGTTCCCATGCCTGGGGCATTGTTCCACACTTCACCCCATTGCTTGCTAGAAATGGAAACCTTTTCACATAATTCCAGACCAGTTTTCAGAGCACAAGACCTTTGGGGACACAAGGGTCTCCAAACCCAATGGCTGGCAGAAGGGTAGATTAAAATTCCCAAGACCCCACTATTTGCCATATAGGTCACCAAGAACATGGAGGGGTGGGCTAGGCTGACTGAGGACTGGCACACATTGCACTCATTTATGCAGGGATAATAATCACTTCTGTCACTACAGCAACCTGGTAGGAAGAAGGATCTGGGAATGCTAGGTTACCCCAGTGGGGTCTCACGAACTTAACTGTTTGCCTCATCCCTGCTCTGCCCTTTGGTGAGAATGATTTCAGGTTGTCTAACTTTAGATACTCAGACCTTAGTGCTGCCTCCTACCAGCTATGTGACCATAACCCAAGCTCTCAGTATTCCCAGGTATAAAGCAGGGATAATGGCGGTATCCACCTTATAGGGCTGTTTGTATCAGATGTGTTAGTACACATTAATTTAGTAGACATCAACCTTTGAATTAACTTTTACTGCATATGCTTAACAGTTTTGCAAACATTTTCCGTGCAAATGAATAGGTTCTGAGTTTTTAAAGCCTTTAATTTCTAACTGTCTACTTATGTATACTTACCAAGTATACACTAGGTCCTCTCACCAAACCAATTTGCCAGGTATATATACCTCTGCAGGTGAGCATGCTGTTGGCTCTTCACCTCTTCTCACCTGAGAAGCTGTGGAACTGATGTACCAGTACCCTGGAATGGGGTGAGGCTGCTCCACTAGCCTGGCTGACTCCTCCTCTGTGCCACAGAGGGGCATGCTGAGTCCACAGGGTGCCAAATTTATAGCACCTCACACCTTGCTCTCCAACTCAGGTCAGGTCCTAACACCCTATGGCCCTCTCCTTCTGCTGACACCAGCCAGAACCCGTTCATATTCCAGGACTTCTCCTTTCTAGAGGGAATCTCAGGGATGCCCCCCTCTTCCCTGTACTCTAATCTCTCACCTCAGGGACCACATAAAGTAACATCCTTAACAAACTTCTCCCCCTAAATCTCATCTCCAGGCTTTGACCTGAGGCCTCATTCCTCAGAGGTATCCAGCCTAGCTTGCTCTGCATAACTCTGGACCAGCATAACCAGATGCCCCTGTGATGCCTCCACTGTGAGACACTATGGATTTACCATGTCCAGATATCTCCCCACGAAGATCACCCCCCACGAAAGGTGCTCCCTGTTCCACCCTGTTCCAATCTACCCACTTTGATTCTTTCAGATGTTCAGGAGAAAAACAAAACAAAACCTGGGCAGTCCTTCACACTCTTTTTCACTTAGTCATATTTGACGCAGCAGAAGACTCAGTTCTATCTTTAAAATCTCTCCAGAATTTAATGACTAATCCACTCCCAACCCTTCCTGCCACTGTTCTGGAACAGCCCCCACAACATTCCTGGAGTTTATAGTCTCCTTACCGGTGTGCCTGCCTCCATCCTCATCACCTCCACCCGACCCTAGTCTGTCTTCCCCTAAGCTTTGGCAGAGAATGAGATGGCTGGATGGCATCACCGACTGGACGGACGTGAGTCTGAGTGAACTCCGGGAGTTGGTGATGGACAGGGAGGCCTGGCGTGCTGTGATTCTTGGGGTCGCAAAGAGTCGGATACGACTGAGCGACGCAACTGAACTGAACTGAAACTTTGGCATACTTTTAAAATCTTCTGATCAGATCAGATCCGGCATGGCTGAGGACGTTGTACTTGCCTCACCCTGCCATTCCAGGAACAACTACTACTCACCCTCCTCTGCTCCCCGAGGATGTGAATACCCACGTTTCCCGAAAGCTCCCGGCTCAGTCGCAGTCCCAAGCCTTTGCTCCTGCTAGTCCTTGGGCCGGTAACACTCTTCCACGCCCCAACACAAAAATCGTCAGAAACGGCGACTCCATCCACAAAGGCCCCGGACCCTAGACCACAAAGACCTCAATAAACACCACTCATTCAGGGTCCTACGATTCTGAGGTGGGGGTCGCGACGCGCCAAGATCCGGGGAACGCAGCACCCACCTACGCGGGTTCACTGCTGCCGCCGCCATCAGTCACGACCACGGAATCCGGAGGGTCTCCCGTCGGAACCGCGCACCACAGTCGATTGGCGTGGTGGCGGAATCCTCCACCACGGCGAGAGTTGCCACCGCCGAGCCTCTTTGTAGCGAGAACAGGGTCTCCTCCCGCGCCTTCTCGATTTCTGTCACCTCTGAACAGGACCACAGGTCCCGAGGTTCTGTTCGGACAGGTGGACCAAGGACCGATAAGATGTCCGCCGCGAGAAAGATGCCGGAAGTCCCTCCCAGACGACCTCGCACGTACAGAAACACCATTTAGCAGTGCCGCCGCTCTGTGGCGCAGAGGCTTCTGGTTAATGTAGTTTCCGCTGAGACAACATTTGCAGCGACTCGCAGACGCCCTTACGGCCTGGGCTAACGCCGATTGTTATCACAAGGGGCGCTGGGGCGTCGCGGCTCCGAGGATAGGGCGGGGCTTCACTCTTCAGAAGCCGGCACACAGCTACCAAGTAGGGATACTTACCATCTGTAGGGATGGAAGAAACGTTTAGAAATGTCCTCTCAGATATTCCCCAAAGCTCTAAGACCTAAAGGACGCACCAAATGTCAGAGTCCAGTCACACTCGACTCATATTTCTTTTCAAAAACAGTTACAGATGGAAGCCTTAAGTGGTTTTTGTGAGTTTCAGCTGTGTTAGGGATAAGAAAGACTTATCACTGAAGGCTCAGATGATGGTTAGCATTTTTTTTTTAAATAAAGTATCTTTTAAATAAAAAGCATCTGGTCCCATCACTTCATGGGAAATAGATGGGGAAACAGTGTCAGACTTTATTTTTGGGGGCTCCAAAATCACTGCAGATGCTGATTGCAGCCAGGAAATTAAAAGACGCTTACTCCTTGGAAGGAAAGTTATGACCAACCTAGATAGTATATTAAAAGTAGAGACATTACTTTGCCAACCAAGGTCCATCTAGTCAAGGCTATGGTTTTTCCCGTGGTCATGTATGGATGTGAGAGTTGGACTGTGAAGAAGGCTGATCGCCGAAGAATTGATGCTTTTGAACTGTGGTGCTGGAGAAGACTCTTGAGTCCCTTGGACCGCAAGAAGATCCAACCAGTCCATTCTAAAGGAGATCAATCCTCGGTGTTCATTGGAAGGACTGATGCTTAAGCTGAAACTCCAATACTTTGGTCACCTCATGCGAAGAGCTGACTCACTGGAAAAGAGCCTGATGCTAGGAAGGATTGGGGGTGGGAGGAGACGGGGACGACAGAGAATGAGATGGCTGGATGGTATCACCGACTCGATGGACATGAGTTTGAGTGAACTCCGGGATTTGGTGATGGACAGAGAGGCCTGGCATGCTATGATTCATGGGGTCGCCAAGAATCGGACACGACTGAGCGACTGAACTGAACTGACACCAATACTTTAAATAAAATAGTCCTCTTTTTTTTTTTTTCCGGATTATACTGCTATTGCACACAATAGGCTACAGTATAAAAATAACTTTTATTTTAGCTTGTAGACCAAAAAATTATGTGACTTTCTTCCACTTCTCCAAATGTGAGAAATCTTTTAACCAAAACTCCAGCCTCATTCAACACCAAAGAGTTCACACAGAAGCAAGGCCTTATGAGCGCAGGGAATGTGGGAAATCCTTTAGAGAAAGATTCAGACTCACTCTACATTGGAGAATTCACACTGGAGAAAAACCTTATGAATGCAGTTGAATGTGGAAAATCATTTAGCCAAAACTACCACCTCATTCAGCACACTAGATGAAGGCCTCAAGAGTACAGCCAACATGAGAAAGCCTTCAGTTAACAATATGCTCTGATTGAACACCAAAATCTCAACTCAGACCTTAAGTTTTGGGAATTCTGCTTATGTGGGAAAAAAAAAGCTTTCTGCATGACAAAATCTACATGAGTTAATGGCCTTTGACCTTCAGGGAATGTGCTCTCTGCTCAGTGTGATAGCACTAGAGAGCCTCTATGAGGAGCCATCTGCCATGGGTTCCAGGTATGTGAGCAATCTTCAGGAGCTGTGTTTCATATTTTACTTGCTCAGGACCCTTGCCATAATTAAGTCACTGCCAGGTTTTATGGTGGAAGTCATCTCACCTTTGCCACCAGACAGATCCTCATAGAGTGTATCAGTCACCACAGCATCCTCAGAGAAGATAGATGTCTGTCTATCTACAGAGGCAGCAGTAAAGAGGAAGGGGTAACAGGTGGAGGCAGAAAAGTTGGGTGAAGCCAGGAACTAAAAGTCAGAGTTAAAATGACAAGTTGACCAAGTATAAAGGATGAGGAAAACGATGTAAACAAGGTGTGGTACCCAGCAATGGCTGCAAAACACTAGTCTATATAGGTTCCCGGTAAGATGTGAACTCTGATGTCATGTTCTCACCCCACCTAGCTCAGGCCTCTGTATTCCATCTTGCCATGGTAGGACTGATATCCATTCTGTGAGACAGCCAGGTCTCCCTCACAACCTATGCTGAGCAACTACATGGAACCTAGAAAACTAAAGTCCCAAGGGAAAGGCAAGACAGGTAAATGGCCAGTACCAGCCCAGATAAACTTATCACATGACCGATCACAGAAAAGAAAACTAAATGTTACAAAAGAACCTCAGATGAGTGTATCAGTAAAATAGCTCATTGTGCACCTAAGTAGTGCCCACCTCAGTGATGGCAATTCTCAGCACAGGCAGGTATGAAAGAACTGTGAGAAGTAGGCAGCCAAACCAAGCAATCCACAGGTCTGCAAAGTGATCCAACCACGGAAAGGACAAGCAAGATGGGATCCATTCAGCTTCCTACTAGGCTTCAGGGCAGCAGGTACTGACACTCCAAGGAGAGAAAAGGGTAGAGCAAACAACTCAGTCCTGGCAACAACAGTATCTACCCAAGGAGCTAAGGAAAAAATAATCCCCATGGTTTGAATGCAGGAAGGACAGAGCAGCCCCTAAGGAAAAGCAGAAGGCAAAGTCTAGCCCAGGTCACAAGGGGTGATTGTGCAGGCCTTACCCAGTGAGGATATAAGTGCAAAGACCTGCATCATCACATCATGGTACTGGCGCCTCTGAGCCTCATTAAGGAGGCTCCATTCCTCCCAGGAAAATACACAGCCACATCCTCCAGAGTCACATTGCCCTGTCATGATGGGGACAGATGAAACCACCAGTCCTCTCTCCTGAGGATCCACAATCCATCTTGCACACATCTAACCCACACCCAGGTTTCTCCTGGGCTCTCCACTTCAGATGAGATACCAGAACCTGAGGCCACCGGTACTGCTCTCCACTCATGGTTCCACTCATCACTATGCCCAGCCCTCAACAACTACACACAGGGAGGCAAAGAGATGCCATCGGAGAGATGCTCAGGGACAGAATTGCAGAACTCAGACCCTTCCTGCCAGGGCTGCCCTGGTGGCTCAGCCAGCAAAGAATCCCCCTACAATCCCAGGTTTGATCCCTGGGTCGGGAAGATCCCCTAGAGAGGGAAATGGTAACCCTCTCCAATATTCTTGCCTGGAAGATCCCATGGACAGGGGAGCCTGGTAGTCTACAGACCATGGGGTTGCAAAGAGTCAGACATGACTGAGCAACTAAACACCCCTTTCTGCCAGGCAATTCCCATGGGATCTTCCATATCACACCTCACAATAAAATGTGGAGTCACCTATTACCCTTATATATCCTATACCAGGGCCCAAGAACCATCAATTCATGCTTCCTGCCTCCACATGTACCTCTCTCACATCTCCAGACCCCACAGCTGCGTCCCTGCAGCCACTGCCAACTCCTTGTCCCACACCATAGTCATCTCCTTGGACTCACCCCAAAGAACAGGGCAAAACCAAACAGTATCCAGTTCTACCCATGACCTCTCATGGATCCCAACACCATTTGAAAACCTGTTCAGTTCAGTTCAGTTCAGTCGCTCAGTCGTGTCTGACTCTTTCCGACCCCATGAATCACAGCATGCCAGGCCTCCCTGTCCATCACCAACTCCCGGAGTTCACTCAAACTCACGTCCATCGAGTCGGTGACACCATCCAGCCATCTCATTCTCCGTTGTCCCCGTCTCCTCCCACCCCCAATCCCTCCTAGCATCAGACTCTTTTCCAGTGAGTCAACTCGTCGCATGAGGTGGCCAAAGTATTGGAGGAAAACCTCTTACCTGTCCCTAATTATTGCTTTAACATTAGTCATACTGCATCACATGTGAATTTTAGATACCTATAACTCTCTATCAGGCTTACCAGGTGGCTCAGTGGTAAAGAATCCACTTGCCAAGCATGAGACACAGGTTCAATCCCTCGTTGAAGAGACCCTGGAGTTGAAAATAGCAACTGCCCCAGTACATCTGCCTGGAAAATTCCATGGACAGAGAAGCCTGGAGGGCTATAGTTCATGGGGTTGCAAAGAGTCAGAAGCAATTGAGTTCACACATACATGCTAAACCACACCCCAGATTTCCAGACTTCTCTGTCCAGCTGCCCACCTGATGCCACCACTCATTTGTTCTCTGAAAAAAAATCTCAGAATGGAAACCCAGCCAAAAACAAAAACTCTTGATGTCTCCAAGGAAAATCACTCTACTACTGAACACCTCATCTCAAAGTTAGTGAAGCTTCCAGGCTTTCCGTCTCAAGACCAAAGCTTTACCATCAACCCTGACTCTTAGCTTTCTCTCTCACACCCTCAAAATCAGAAAATCTGGGCAGCCCATCTTAAATAATGAATCCAGAATCCAACCACTTCTTCCACTCCACAGCCACTACTCTGGTGCGTGGCCATGCATCAGGACTTCTGCAGTAGCCTCCTTCCTGGTTAGCCTTCCTCCTCCCAAAGTCTATTTTCCACTCCATAACCAGATGAAGCCTGGAAGTAAGGTTATCTCCCTCCTCTGTTCCAAATCTGCGTTACTTCCACAGCAGATGCCCAACTTCACAGGCAACCACATTACAAGACTGATTCCTCTCCCCCTGCTCTCTGTTCCTAAAAGAAAGATCTGTGCCCTGTTCCCAGCTGTGGCCACCCAACCAAGCACTTGCACATGCTGGTAGGTGTTCCCGAGATGATCATCTACACCTTTTCCCATTGGTGACAGAAAGATCAATTCCTCCAGAAAATCCTTTGGCCTGGACTCAGAATTAGTCTAGATGATTTCTCCCAGGTCCCCAGACCCAGGGCTGGGAAAATGGCAGGTGAAGAGACCTAGGACACCACAATCTCAGGTTCTATGAATGAGATCCAAACCAATGAGGGCCTGGGACACCCTCCACTTCCCTGTGTAGGTTCCATTAAGTGATTCTTCAGCCATGGGGATCTGTGAGTAGAAGCAAGCCATAGACATGCATTCCAAGGGGTTCAAACCTCACCGCACCTCTCCCCAGCCCTGGAGACCAGATAACCTTGGGTTAAAAGACTAAACTCTCGGCTTCAGTCAGCAGAGCTGCCTCTTTGCAGCTATGCTGGACAAGGACTCACCCTCCCTGCACCTCACTGCCCACATCACTCGCATTTCAGTCTGTTCTCTGAGTAGCTCTTGGAAAACTTTCAAAATCCTAAGTCAGACTGTCTTTCTTCTCTTCACAACTCTCCATGGCTTAATGGGTTCTCAGAAGTGAAAGTGAAATTAACTGCTCAGTCCTGTATGACTCTTTGTGACCCCACAGACTGTAGTCTGCCAGGCTCCCCCATCCGTGGAATTCTCCAGGCAAGAATACTAGAGAGGGTTACCATTCCCTTCTCTGATGAATCTTTCTCACCCAGCGATTGAACCCAGGTCTCCCACATTGCAGGTGGATTCTTTACTGTCTGAGCCCACAAAACTCTCAGCTTGACAGTCTAGGCAAGACTCCACCTCACACTCTCTGCTCTAGGCAGATACAAGACAGATCCCAGTTTTTTTTGAATTCTAACGCCACAGTCCAACCTCCAAGCCTCTGCACCTGTGGGTCCCTTTCCCACTCACCATCACACGGTCTGTCAGACACAGCCCATCAGTCCGTCCTACGCCTCATAGACAGTCTGTTAGTCCACACACGACCACCTCACTATCCTGGACCCCACTTCCTAGGCTGCAGGCACATGAGCAGGTGCCTTGGACTAAAGAGGAACTAAAGAGCCTCTTGATGAAAGTGAAAGAGGAGAGTGAAAAAGCTGGCTTAAAAGTCAACATTCAAAAAACTAAGATCATGGCATCCAGTCCCATTCCGTTCCGTCACTCAGTCGTGTCCAATTCTTTGTGACCCCGTGGACTGTAGCCTACCAGGCTTCTCCGTCCATGGGATTCTCCAGGCAAGAATACTGGAGTGGGTTACCGTTTCCTTCTCCAAGGGATCTTCCCGACCCAGGGATCGAACCCGGGTCTCCCGCATTGGAGGCAGATGCTTTAACCTCTGAGCCACCAGGGAAGCCCCCATTACTTCATGGCAAATAGATGGGGAAACAATGGAAAAAGTGAAAGACTTTACTTTCTTGGGCTCCAAAATCACTGCGGGCAGGGACTGCAGCCATAAAATTAAAAGACGCTTGCTCCCTGGAAGAAAAGCTATGACAAACCTAGACGGCATATTAAAAAGCAAAGACATTATTTTGCCAACAAAGGTCCAAATAGTCAAAGGTATGGTTTTTCCAATAGTCATGTATGGATGTGAATTGGATCACAAAGAAGGCTGAGAGCCAAAGAATGGATGCTTTTGAAGTGTGGTATTGGAGAAGTCTCTTGAGAGTCCCTTGGACTGCAAAATCAAAGCAATCAATCCTAAAGGAAATCAACCCTGACTATTCATTACAAGGACTGTTGCTGAAGCTGAAGTGCCAATACTTTGGCCACCTGATGTGAAAAGCCTACTCATTGGAAAAGACCCTGATGCTGGGAAAGATAGAAGGCAGAAGGAGAAGGGGACGACAGAGGATGAGATGGTTGGATGCCATCACTGACTTGATGGACATAAGTTTGAGCAAGCTCCAGGAGATGGTGAAGGACAGGGAAGCCTGGCTTTGCAGTCCATGGGGTCGCAAAGATTTGGACATGATTGAGTGACTGTACAACAAGAAAACACCAGAAATAACTCAAATATCCATAAATAGATGAATGGATGAACAGTCAATTATACATGGAAGAGAAAAGTACTGAGAAATAAGAATGTTCCTGTAAGGAACATTTAATGAATTAATGAACAATTAATTCACTAAATGAACAATTAATGAATCACAAAGTAACTATATAGCATCAATGAAATCAGAAAAAGATGTAAACATTTCATGATCAATCATAAAATTCTAAAACTACAATCTATTGTAAAGGAATGTACATAAATGGTTGTCTGTACAGCCAGGGCAAGTCAGGAGACTATAAAACAGCATGAGGAAAATATGCAGGTGACAGGAACACTCATTATCATAATAATGGTTTAACTTCTCAAACTGTACACTTCGAATATGTACAAGTTATTCTATACCTTCACAGAGGTTTAAAAACTGGTTCCATAATAAAAATCCAAATAAAAATCTAAATGCCCGATTCTTCAGAAAATGACTCCACTATCTTGATTCTCAAGACTTGAGGTGCCATCTCTTCTCAGTGGCAGGAAATATTGGCAAACAATGAAGGCCATCTCCCACTGAGTCAAGAGGACGGCTGACTGGATCATAAAACCACATATATGGACACAGTATCTCTCCACACTGCTTGTGTTGCCTGTATAGCAATGGCCTCGAGGTGAACAGCTCAGAAAGGCTAGAAGAATCCCCCCAACCCATTTATTTTGTCTGCCATTGACTTCGCAACATAAACATACCTGGAGGTCCTGAGATTTCTGGACATATTCATCCTGTAGGCACTCAGTAGAACATTTGTGGCTGTATCTTTAGAATAGGTACCTTCTTCCACACAGCTTGCTGCAGTCTCCTCCCCTCTCCAGTAACCAATGCTTCCATACCAACTGTGGTCTCCCCTGCCCCTGCAGTCTTACAACCATGGACACTAGCCTATGAATTCTGGGTGTCAGGGTACATGGCTCCTTTGGAGGAGAACTGGGGTTAAGATTCCCCTCAGCAGAGTTCGACATTGTGCATTATCCCTTTAAGCAAGGAAAAGCAAATTCATGTTGTCTCCAGTAATAGAATCCACAGACCTCCGGTATCCAGGCAAAAAATTATAATACAAAGTAGTCTTTCCTAGGAGGCCTTGGCAGCAATGCAAACTTCTACAAAACAAAAGTGCCATATTTGGCCATCTCAGGCACCTGAAGTTTGGATCTCCAATTACAAAAGTAATTTACCCCTCAGGTTGACAGTCGTATTGTGCTTTCAAACTATTCCACACAGTAAAGAGCATGTCCAAGACTAAGGTGCTTAAACTATAAGGCCTTTATTATTATACAAATCAGAGTAACATGCAGTAGGCAATTTCTGGGTCGGTGACTTGAAAGCCAGAAAACTCCATCACAAACACTACCTGAGACCAACTGTGTCCCTATAAAAGCTAGTTCTCTACAAGGACTCAGATAGCAGTCTTTGAGCCAACACAGGGTCAGGTCCAGGCCCTAACTTGTCAGAAAAAAGGGAATGAAGACTCCTTAAGGGCTGGTGATACTCATAATTTCCTCCAACACATGGGAGAGTACAGAGGCCAGTTGCTCTGAACAGACCAGGGTGTTGACTGATGTCAACCATCAGGACATGCCAGATGCTAGAGGTGAGATGGTTTCTGGCAAACAAGCTGGCAGTGAACCTGGCAGGTTACATGTGCTTCCCACACAACTGTGAAATTTACAGTGAATCAATCTGCAGTCTGTGGACATCTCAATATGAGATTTAACTTAGGTGCATGGTTCCTCACAGACGCTTACCTCCACCACAACTATACTAAGGAAGGAAAAAGCATACATTCAATGTTTCTATAAGGCCTTTTCCCAGTGTGAATTCTTTGGTATTGCCTGACATTAGATTTGCAGCTAAAGGGTTTCCTACATTCACTGCACATGAGCTCTCCTGTGTCGAAGGAGACTAGAGTAGTGAGTAAAAGATTTCCCACATTCATTGCACTTATAAGGCCTTGCTCCAGTGTGCACTGTTCGGTGTCGAATGAGATGGGTTTTGTGGCTAAAAGATTTTCCACACTCACTACATTCATAAGGCTTTTCTCCAGTGTGAACCCTTTGGTGTTGAATGAGGACAGATTTCTGACTAAAGGACTTCCCACATCCACTGCATTCATAAGGTTTTTCTCCAGTGTGAACTCTTTGGTGTTGAACAAGGAGAGATTTCTCACTGGAAGGTTTTTCACATTCAAGGCATTCATAAGATCTAACTCCAGGGTGAACTCTCCAGTGTCAAATGAGATGGGTTTTACAGATAAATGATTTCCCACATTCACTACACTCATAAGGCCTTGCTCCGGTGTGAGCTTTTTTGTGTCGAAGGAGGCCAGAACTTTGGTTAAACATCTTCCCACATTCACTGCATTTATAAGGCCTTTCATTAGTGTGAACTCTCTGGTGTTTAATGAGGATGGATTTCTGGATAAAAGATTTCCCACATTCACTGCATTCATAAGGCCTTTCTCCAGTGTGAACTCTTTGGTGTTGAATGAGATCGGATTTCTGGCCAAATGATCTCCCACGGTCACTGCACTCATAAGGCTTTGCTCCAGTGTGAACTCTCCAGTGTCGAATGAGGTGGGTTTTACGGCTAAAGAATTTTCCACATTCACTACACTCATTAGGCCTCTCTCCAATGTGAATTTACTGGTGCTGAACAAATCTGTATCTGCATTTGTCACACTCATCAAGACCCTCTCCAGTGCAAACTCTCTGGTGGTGAAGTGTATGAGTGTTGCCAAAAACTTTCTTGCATTAAATCCACTTCTGATGACTTTCTCCATTGTTCAAGGCCTCCTCACACTCAGTGCTGCTGGGTGGCTTCTCATGTTGAGAGTGGCCTGGTGCTGAGGAAGGCCCAAGGTAGCTAGGAAGTCCTTTCCACTCTCCTCACTAGGGACGGGCTTCCCTGACACGGAACATGCAGCTTGTCACAATCGAGGCCCCGTTCATGTCCATTTTAAAGGCTTTCTCTCCACTGCCATGCTCCTTGCACTGGTGAAGGTTTGGGTCAACCAGAAGCCTCTGGCCCACCCACCAAAGTATGGTGTCGGCCAAGGATATGCTGCCTGGAGCTCAGTCAGCTGCAAAATATCTTTCAAGACTGGGACACATTTCTCACAGAGATGAATCTTCTGGGTCGATGGACCTGACTAAGAAGTCCTGACCTGTGACTCTCCTACAGAAAGGCTCTGCTCAGAAGGTATCACCTCATCCCCCTCTGTTTCACACCAACAATCTGAAAGCGGAGAAACACTAATAATGTGCATGTGAGCTTTAGTGGGAAATGGAAGTCCCACAAAAAGGCACATCACACACATACATTCCAGCCAGTGAATGAAGCCATGTAAATGTTTTCAGGATGAGGCACTGATTTGAAGGGAGGGCTGCTCTGCAGTGACATGCCTCTAAAGATCACAGAAGGGAGACTTTCCAGAACAAAGGGCATAAATATGAATGCCACATGAGGAGGAGAGGCAGAATCAATGACTCACTCCTCTGCCAACAACCTTCAGCAAGATCTTGTCAGCTGAGATCATGTCCACACTACGCAGAAGGATGGCAGTGTCCAGGCCCATGGAAATACAACTGGAACTGAGAGGCTGGGTTCAAGGACTATTTAAGACTATGCACACACCTCACTTTACAGACATAACTCATTATCACGGCACTTTGCTCTATTGCCCTTTGTAGATACCACATTTTTTACCAGTTGAAGGTCTGTAGCAATGCTAAGTCCAGCAAGTCTATGAGAGCCAATTTCCCTATAGCATTTGCTCACTTTGTGTCTCTGTGTCACATTCTGGTAATTCTCACAATCTTTCAAACTATTTCAATATTATTATAGTTGCTATGGTGCTCTGTGAATCAATGATCTTTAATGTGACAACTATGAGTCACTGAAGGCTCAAACAATGGTTAGGATTTTTTGGCAAAAAAGTACTTTTTAATTAAGGTAGGTATATTGTTTTTTAGACATAATTTTATTACACACAATATACTAAAGGATGGTATAACTTCTATATGCACTGGGAAACAAAAAAATGTGTGATTCACTTTATTGCAGTGATCTGGAAACGAATCCACAATATCTCTGAAGAATGTCTATTAAGTGTAAGTCACTGTGGGAGAACTACAGAGGGTGCAGTGAAGACGAAAGTGATGCATGCAGATCAGAAAGGTGGGGACAGTCAGAAACTGAAATGACAAATCAAGAAAGTGTCTAGTATGCAAAAGAAAGTGTTGAGATGATCTGTGTCCAGTGTCATTTGCAACAAAACACTGGTGGACACACAGTAGGTTCCTAGTATGATTTAAACACAATCTCATTTTCATGCCCTCACCTCCTATGACACTCACTAGGGCCGGGCCTTCTTTGAGACCATCTTGCTCTGTTAATCCTGTAAAGCAATCAGGGCTCCCCCCACATCCCCCATTTCTGCAACTACATGAGACCTGAATGAAACATGTCCTTAGGGAAAAACAGGAAATGTCAGCACTGGTCCGAGCAACTCAAGAAACAAGAGACCACAGGAGAGGAAAGAATATTACAACAAAATCTCAAAACAGGGTCTTTCAAGAAAAACCTCCATATAGATAGTGACCATGACAAGGTCTGGAATTCCTGATATAGGCAGTCACAAGGAAGTCTTAAAATTAAAAGTTCTCATAACAAGGGAAAAAGGAAAATGCAACTCTGGATGGTGATGGAGGTTAACCAGACTTGCTGTTGTGAGCATTCTGCAGTATATACAAACATCAAATCTTTCTGTCATACACCTGAAACTAATATGTCCTATGTCAGTTATATTTTAGTTAAAAAAAAAAAGAGGAAAAGAGAAGAATCTGGGCCACGGGGTGTCATAGATACGGGCAGTCATCCAGCCAAGGAAAGGGCAGGAAATGCGAGCTCTATTAGGCTGACTGCCAGACTGACTCCCAGACACTTCCTTCCCTTCATGCCTCGGGGTAGCAGATGTTGGGGCTGCTTCAGGAGCACAGTGCTTAGGGCCATGCACACAGCTCAGCACTGGTACCCACAGCACATATGCCAGGAAGAGGGAAGGTAGCAGAGACCATGGTCCAGCTGTGGAATGGACAGAGTTGTCTCCTGGAGAGAGGGAAAGATGGGAAAAGACAGAGGTCAGTTGAGGACACTGGGAGGAATATGAAGGCCTTACCCAGGGACGTTGTAAGTGCAAAGTTCTCCAGCATCACATCACAATACAGGAACCTCTGTGTCTCATTAAGGAGCCTCCACTCCTCCTGGGAGAAGTAAATAGCCACATCTTCAAAGGTCGCACAGGCCTGCCATGATGGGGACAATTCGTTCCATGATCAGCTTCTTTCACAGGACCCCAAGTTCATCCACCCACCAATCAAACCCTGCTCACCCATCTCCCCATCTCCCCATCTCAGAGGAGATAACAGGCCTGGTGGCTCTGATGTGCACATTCTTCTCATGGTCCCTTTGATTACTTTGTCCACACACAGCAACAGGCAGGTGGGCAGACAGATGATCCCTAAGCTCTGGGCCTGGCATGCAGGGACTCCTCAGTTCCAGAAATGAAAGTATTTTAACTCCAAACTTCCCACTGCCAGGTGGGGTCCCTCCACCTGTCACCGTCTCCTAGGAGCCATCAGTCAGTCACAATATCCCACCCACAGCCACCTCACCGTCCTGGACCCCGGCGCCTGGGCTGCCGGCACGTGAACACTCGGGGCTTTAGTGTCTGGTAAGTGGCAACCCACTCCAGTGTTCTTGCCTGGAGAATCCCAGGGACGGCGGAGCCTGGTGGGCTGCCGTCTATGGGGTCGCACAGAGTCGGACACGACTGAAGAGGCTTAGCAGCAGCAGCAGCAGGATAAGGGCGGTGCGGGCCCTAAGGATCAGCGTTTACCTGAGACGGGTCCCTCAGCGCCGCAGCCGCCATCGGACTCTGAG
This sequence comes from Moschus berezovskii, assembly GCF_049115385.1. Taxonomy (NCBI): domain Eukaryota; kingdom Metazoa; phylum Chordata; class Mammalia; order Artiodactyla; family Moschidae; genus Moschus; species Moschus berezovskii. The sequence goes on from NC_142481.1 coordinate 1,058,024, forward strand.
GGCGGAGCGGGGACAGGAGCGTCAGGAGAGACGGGGGGACGCGGGAAGAGCGGTTTCTCTCCTGGGCCTGGGGCGGAAAGAATCTGCCCTCGGACTGTCTCGATCTGCATTCGCCGCTCCGGAACCTGAGACTGGGCGATAGCACCCAGGAGCCGACAGATCGACCGCCACCAGGAGAATGCCGGAAGTCCCGCCCCAACGCGATGCTCACACAGAAAGTACTCTTCTCCTGAGTTCTGATTGGCTTAAAGCCGAAGGCAATCGGGGCAGAATCGTCTGGGAAATGTAGTTCTCCCGGTTCTATACCTGAGCTCGGAGCACAGTTTACCAGGATCTCCAGGTAAACTCGCAGGGTGAGGGCCATGAGTGCAAAGAAGATTCCGGAACCCTGAAATAAAGGTTTGGGACATCAGCCTTTCTCTTTAAACAGTCTTGAAGCCTGTGGAGTCCTGCGGGGGAAAAGACTTCTGAAAGGACACATATATCTGGAAGACTGTGATCCAAGGCCGCTTTTGCTGAATATAAATAAGCCCAGTCTCCGGAACCAGAGGGAGCGCACAGCTCTTCTTAAAAATGTGTGCTCGAAATGAATTCTAAATATCTAGGCAAAAGATGTACTCATGTGTACAGAGCAAAGAACAACAACACAACACCTGATGGAAAGCCGAACAAAACCAGAGTAATCTAGGGAAAATATCTCGTGTTCACAGACACAGTGGCATGATTTGTTCCAAATTCCAAGCAACCTTCTTGCTAACACCAGTGGACATAGAATCTGTGTGATGCTATACTCAAGGATTTAAACCCATTCAAACATAAATAAATAAAAGTGAGGAAAGAACAACCAAAAAAAAAAATTGGGGTCATCAAAATCTGATCTCTTTGATGAGAAGTGATTACTGTCATGGTCTGGGTGCGGGTTGGAAAAGAATTTCCAAACATGAGACAGAATGAGCGTGAAATAAAATTTATTGGAATGGGAGACTCAGTTAGAACAGCGGGCCAGCTCAAGGGAAAACTGACGTTGAACAGGGGTTCTTAGTCCACTTTTATGTCCAGGGTACAAGGAGTGGGATGGGGGTCTTGCAGGTCATTTGCTGATTGGGTGAGGCGTGTATACGTGAGGGAAGAGTAGGGCAAATACATTCTCTTTATGGGATGGGAGGGGAGACAGGTTATACTGTTCCATTAGTAGTTACAACATGCAGGAAGGAAGGATGATAAGGGTCTGGTTTTTCCATTCCTGCATTCCAAGACCCTGCTTGGTTTTATCTGCTTTTTAGTCCTTGGGTAAACACAATTATCATTTCTACTGCTATTTGCTGGAGAAGACTCTTGAGAGTCCCTTGTACTGCAAGGAGATCCAACCAGTCCATTCTGAAGAAGATCAATCCTGGGTGTTCATTGGAAGGACTGATGCTGAAGCTGAAACTGCAATACTTTGGCCACCTCATGCGACGAGTTGACTCACTGGAAAAGACTCTGATGCTGGGAAAGGTTGGGGGCGGGAGGAGAAGGGGACAACAGAGAATGAGATGGCTGGATGGCATCACCGACTCTGTGGACATGAGTTTGAGTGAACTCCGGGAGTTGGTGATGGACAGGGTGGCCTGGCGTGCTGTGATTCATGGGGTCGCAGAGAGTCGGACATGACTGAGCGATTGAACGGAACTGAACTGAACTGAACTGTTATTGCAAAGAGTGCGTCTGCGTGGGGAGTGGAGATGATTCCAGAAAAAGTTGTGAAATGAAAATCACTGAAAGCTGTTAATGCAGTTTTTCAAAAATAGTGGCTGGATAGCTCTGGCAACATATTTGCAGAGGATTGAAAAACAAAAGTTAAGATCTCAAAGAAAACTGAGCAGGACACAAGAGTCTGCGAATAGACAGTTATCTGAACAGTGGCTACGTGGAAACTTTGGTCACTCAGGATTTTGTCTTAGAAATTTGATTATTTTTTCATTCTTTAAAACAATAATACTTTGAAGTATAGTTTTAAGACTTTTAAAGTAGCCTTAAAACAGTAAAAACGTAAAATGGATAGGAATCTGGGGTCATGTTCATTCGATTCTTTAATAAAGAATTAAATGTTTAATAAAAAATTAAATGTTCGATGAGTATCTACTGATTTTCAAGCTCTATTGTAGTTTTGTATTTACATAAAGGTTTTGCCACATTCCACAGCCATGAAACCTCTCTCCAGTGTGAACTCCCAAGTGGTCACTGAGATGGGAGTTTGGCTAACAGATTTACCCTATTCACTACCCTACAAATAAGGTCTTTCCCAGGGTGTACTGCCTAGAGCTGAACACCTGAGCACTTGCTGTAAAAGCTTCCTTACTTGTAGGCTAGACTTGTAAAGCCTTTTCCCAGTACAGACTGTAAGATGGTGATCAAGAACGTCTTTGTGGCCAGAAGAAGTGAACTGATTAGGTGCCTCTTATTCTTAGGACACACATGGGGGTAAGGTAGGGTGAGGACATGAAGAACCCTGAATTACATGACGAGGGTCGCTCAACACGGTGACTGCCATCCCAGGTGTGCCTTGAGCGGGATCCCTAAGGGGAGGAGGAGAAGTACAGGATCCAAGCACATTTGTTATTCATCATCGTTGACCTTCAGATATATCGCTGTGAAGTTGGCCCCACTAGGGACAATGGGCATGAGTTTGAGAAACTCTGGGAGATGGTGAAGGACAGGGAAACCTGGCGTGCTGCAGTCCTTGGGGTTGCAAAGAGACACCACTCAGCAACGACAACAGGGACAATGGGAAGTGGCGCTGCCAACTTCTGGGAGCAGAGGAACAACTTAACTCCTTTTAAATGAGGCCAAAGGCTGATTTCTGGGAATCTTGTCTGTAGATCACCAGAATGTTGAGAAAGAAATCACTTCAGCCTCCATCAAGCGCAGCTACTTAGTAAAAATAACTGCTTGCCTGCATAGGTAGGGTAAGCCTCACAGAGCAGGAAGGGTACAGCCCTTTGCAGGTAGCTGGTGGTGTGCTTCATTACTCTGCTCCCTGTTACTAGGCAACAGGTCTTGCTAAGTCATTGGCCAGTGACTCAGTGGGCCCCGCCCACAAGCAACCAACTGTCAATGAGCAACCTGGTAGTTGTCCTGGTGAGCTATTGGTCAGCCCTGCCCACAGGTAACTGTCAATGAGGGACCATTGGGAAAATGATTCAGTCACAGGCCCATGATGTGGTGGTCATTAAGTGGAGAGTGAGGTAAGAAGCAGATTCAGACCTTCTCCTGGAGGCCCTCCAGCTCACCCATCTTGAGCCAGTGGGTGAGCTGGAGAGCCCAGGGAACAGACTGAGATGAACATCCTGAGCGCTCCAGGGCCCTTACTAAGGCCCTCCACTAGCCGTGGCCCAGCCATTGAGGCAGCGGTGAACCTCTCCCCCATCGCTTTCTCTGTGACCTAATAGCAGTGGCTGTCTGTGTGAGTTACAGTCTGTGAGACCTGGTCTTCCACTTTGGGCAGCCTGAGGAGACAGAGGGCCAGTTGGGTTGGATGCCTGGCTTCCTCAGGGATGACAGCTGGGCAGGATATGGGAACCTGGCCCTGAAGGAGCTGCCAACTGAGATCTGCCTTCTCTTAGCTAGGACTGGGACCTTGGAGGGTGAAAGTTGTGCCTTGGGACTTTGCCCTTTCTTGTCAGGATAGGTAATAATATCCATCTGGTAAAGACTTACAGGAACATCATTACATGGCCATGACCGGACCTCAAGAACAAAGGATCTGACACTGAGAAGTCCGCAACGGCCAACCATGCCCATCCCTCACCTCTTGCTTTTAAAGGGACTTGCTGAAAGCTTTTAGTAAGTTTGGGGTTCTTAGGGCACGAGCCACCCACCTCTGTATGAATCTATAAGAAACCTTTCTCTGTTTCAGACTCTAATGTTTAGTATTGATGGGCCTCACTCTGTGTCAGGCACACGGACTTGTGATTTCGGTAACAATTTATGGCACCCCAGATAGGACCTCTGTGCCCATGCAGGTTGATCCCAGCTAGGGACAGCCCCTTCCCAAGTTCCCAGAAACTGCTCCAGGGAGTTTTCATTTTTCTCACGGGAACTGGAAGGGATTCTCCCTGACAGGTGCCAGCCACTCAAGGGATGAGGCTGTTTGGAGCAGAGAAACGTCCAGAGCTATGGACCACATTTCATGTCACCTGGGGTAAGTTACTCAAGCTTGCATAGGCTGGGAATTCTGTCCACTCCAAAAAAACCAACCGCCACTTAAAAAAAATTTTTTATGAAGTCCAGTTTATTTTTTCTATTGTTGTTTCTGCTTTTGGTGTCTTATCTAAAATACCATGACCTAATCCAAGGTCATGAATATTTACTTATTTTCTTTTAAGAGCTTTAGAGTTAAACTCTTACATTTAGGTCTTTGATCCATTTCAAGTTAATTTTTGTATCTGGTATTAGGTTGGGGGTTCAATTTCATTCTTTTGCATTTGGACTTTTTACTTATTTTTTACTAATTTGACTGTGCTGATGGACTTTTTCCATAGTTGCGGTGAGTGGGGGCCACTCTCTAGCTGTGGTGCACGGATTTCTAGTTGTGCTGGCCTCTCCCACTGTGGAGCATGGCCTCTAGAGCATTCAGGCTTCAGTAGTTTCAGCACGCCAGTTCAGTAGTTGCACTTCCAAGGCTCTATAGCACAGGCTGAATAGTTGTGGCACAGGGAATTTGTTGCCCTGCAGCATGTGGGATCTTCCTATATCAGGAATCCAACCTGTGTCTCCTGCATTGGCAGGCTCATTTTCCACCACTGAACCATCAGAGAAGTCCCCAACTGCCACTTTTGAAGAGCCTGGAGCAAAAGCAGAGGGTCAGGAGCAAAAGTAGGGTGCTTAGCCCCACCTTGGGGAGCAAGCAAACAAGGGAACCTATTATTTGTTTTCGCTCCCCTCTGCTGCAGCATGGACCTCAATAAAGCCTTGCCTGAATTTCTTTTCTGGCCTCTGGTCAATTTCTGTTGATTAAGAAAGGAGGCCAAGAACCCTCCTTTGGTTGGTAACAAAGCAATTTTATTGAGCTTCAGGGGAAGGTCGAGGCCTGGGAGGAAAATAAGATCTGATGTTCTCAGCGGGACCCAGATCTCCCCAGATACACAGTTGCTGAAAAGCTGAAGCCCACAAGATAAAAGGTGTGGACAGAGAACAGGGTAGCAGGCAGCCAAAGCCTCAGTTCAGTTCAGTTCAGTCGCTCAGTCATGTCCGACTCTTTGCGACCCCATGAATCACAGCACGCCAGGCCTCCCTGTCCATCACCAACTCACGGAGTTCACTCAAACTCATGTCCATCGAGTCGGTGATGCCATCCAGCCATCTCATTCTCTGTTGTCCCCTTCTCCTCCCGCCCCCAATCCCTCCCAGCATCAGAGTTTTTTCCAGTGAGTCAACTCTTCACATGAGGTGGCCAAAGTATTGGAGTTTCAGCTTTAGCATCAGTCCTTCCAATGAACACCCAGGATTGATCTCAGTGGACCACTATGAACTGGTGATCACGTGTTCTGGCATGGGAACTCATTGTCTTCTCATGTGGGGCTAAATTTTAAAAATAACACCAATCTTAAAGATAAATTCATGTACTAAATAGATATTTATTAGTTGTTTGAAATGTGTCAGCTATTTCAAAGCACCCAGGATAAGTTAGTGAAAAAAACTGAGAAACTACTTGTCTTCTTTAAACTTACATTTGGGTGGTGTGAGATAATGGGAATAACATGAGGAAATTATAAAGTATATTCTAAATAGAGAAATACTATGGAAATCTACATATTCACATACATATTTATGTCCATTACATTGGGGCCGTAGCCAAGGAAGCTTAATTTAGTGTGGAGCACTTTTGAGGGTAGTTTTCTGGTGAAACCTAAGATGGCGGTGGTAGGTGGAGGACTGGCGGAAGCGTCTCTGGCAGAGGGAACACTCATAGGGCTTCTCTCCCGTGTGGGTTCTCTCATGAGCTCGAAGGTTGGTTTTGTGGGTGAAAGCCATTTCACATGTGCTGCACGCGAAGGGCTTCTCTCCTGTATGAATCCTCTGATGCACGTGGAGGTCTGATGCCTGGAAGAAGCCTTTGCCACACTCGCCACAAATATATGTCCTCTCATTATTGTGTCTTTTCTGGTGAACTCTGAACCGAGAGGAATGTCTGAAGGTCTTGGGACATCTCTCACATCTGTATACTTCTGGGGCTCTGTCGGATCTTTCCTGGTGTTCCCCACATGCAGAAGTCCCCTCAGAGCTCTGGTGGGTAGAAACAGGCTCAGGGGTGACCTGGTCTGGTTCCACTTCCATGAGGACATCTTGAGAGGAGGCTCCTTTCAGGAATCTGTCCTGGGGCCTGGAGGGGCATGGACTGGCTCCTCTTCTGGAGCTTCGTGGATTCTCCAGAGAAACACCTCCTTCTTCCAGTCTTGGATGGTTCTCTTCTTGGACAATGATTAGGGAAGGTATTTGATTGCTTGGACTAGTAATACTGTCATTTACTTGATGAGTTTTCACAGAAATGTTGCCATCATTTTCTTTATCTTCATTTCCTGTAGGAGGCGAAAAAGTGACTCAGTGAAGTTGCACCCAAGAAAGAGCCCACACAAGCCACCCCTCTGGGACGTAGGCTCTGCCCACTCACTTTGTCCTGTTTCCAGAGATGTATCTTGCACAATCCAGGACTGAGTCCCCATGTTCACCCCTCCTGTCGACAACTGACTGGTTAGATGAAAAACGATTTCTTTTAAGGGCATATTTTCTGAAAAGAGGGCTTCCTGCCCCTGCATGTGGACATGGATCTATTAAAAAAAAAAAAAGGCATGATTATTCACACATGGATCTACCATGTGATAAAACCGGTTTTGGAAAACCCACCTCAGTCAGGCTTTCCCAATATCTTTGTACTGTGCGTTCCCACACCTCTTTGTCCTGCCCTTATTTCTGCTTATATCAAATTTCATGGTAATTTCTTTTTTAGTGGGTCTTCCATAATGAATAAGGATGAATACTGAGAGTCCCTTGGACTTCAAGGAGATCAAACTAGTCAATCCTAAAGGAAATCAACCCTGAATATTCATTGGAAGGATTAAAGCTGAAGCTGAAACTCCAGTACTTTGGCCACTTGATGCGAAGAGCTAACTCATTAGGAAAGACCTTGATGCTGGAGAAGATTGAGGGCAAAAGGAAAAGGGGGTAACAGAGGATGAGATGGTTGGTTGGCATCACTGACTCAATGCATATGGATTTGAGCAAACTCCAGGAGATAGTGGAGGGAGGGAAGCCTGGCGTGCTGCAGCCCATGGGGTCTCAAAGAGTCGGACACAACTGAGTGGACAATAACAAGGCTTTCTGAGGGAAGAACCAGCTCTTGTCAAGGCATTTCTCATCCTAAGGTTTCTGCCCAATTGACATTTTCTCAGTGGGGGCCTCTTAGCACTTCACCAATGAAAATCAATTACACTAATTAATATGTTGGTTCCTATATGCCATATTGAATAAACACACAAAATGTTTATTCTTGCTTACTTGGGATAGTAAATATTTGTCTGGGTGAGGAAGAGTGATCTGACTAA